>NC_034598.1:29421334-29462888 GCF_900095145.1 Mus pahari
ACACACACACATGCACACGCACACACACACACACACGCACACGCACACACGCACACGCACACGCACACACACACACACACACACACACACACACACGGAAGAACCACTTTATATATATAAAAAAAAAAACAAACCCAAAGTGAGCAGTCACTAGTGCAAACTGTCTAATGTGTGGGTGTCTTCAAATTTTGGAAAGCCGAGAAATGTACCTGAGTTGACTTAGTAAGTGTCAGAGAGAATGGAATTGCATCTTTATTTCTAGGGCTTCTATTCTGTCACTCACTGCTGTGATATTTTTCCTACATGTGAGACACAATTACTTTTAGTTTCTTTTTGTGGTATTTTTACAATTGTCTATCCAGTAACTCCAAATCACCAATGACTTTGGAGGCTGAGTAAAAATCAGGTCCAGTTCATTTGACTACTGTGGCGAAGGACATTGAGACTTCTTGTGTGTCTAGGGTGATGGCGTTTGATTTTAGCTTTGAAAAGCCGTTTACCACACAGTATTTAATATCCACGCATTCTGTTTCTCTTAACAAGTTTTGTTATTCAATTTTGCTGATAGCATTTTTCCTGCATATGGTTTGTCCCCAATGCCCTTTGTTTTGTTTGTTTGTTTGTTTTTAATACACATGGAAAAGAGAATGAGGATAGTAAGGGGTTTGCTACACATCTAGATCCCAATTCGAACCCTGGACTGTGGAAAAACAAACAAACAAACAAACAAACAAACAAACTGTTTGGCTTTTGAATTTTTCATTTTTCATGGCTCAACTCTCATTCGCTGTGTTTAGGACTCATTCTGTCTCCAGCTTGATGGGCTATCTGATGCTAGTCCAAATCCACATTTAAAATAAGCATTCCGTGCTCTCATATTGGTAAACAACAAAGGAAGAGATGCTCGGCGCACCTAGAGCATCCTGACATCCCTTGCCAAAGCTGTGCACGTGACGCTGCTTTCCCCTTCCCCACAGTGAGAGCATAATTTCATTATCCATGAATCAGCGCCTCTTAGACTGTACCACCCTTGTCAGAGAGGCTAATAGTACCACTGTTTAGCTAGCAGCCGAGGAGGAAGGAGGGAGAGAGCCCGGGGCGAAGCACAGGTCACTGACATGGTCGACAAACTGCAGAACAGTTCTGATGCTGAAGGGGAGTCCTCCCTCCTGTAGATAGCTCTCCCATAACGACTGACAAGCAAGAGTTGGTCCCGATCCCCTCAATAGCAATGCAGGGATCTGGTTCCCTGAGCCTGTTACACTCTTTTTCAGAATCTGACCACAAAAAATAGTAGTGCTTTTGATGAAAACATTACAGACAACTTGGCCTAATATCGTTGAGTACAAATGCTTAAAGCGTGTCTTATCTATTTTTACTGCATTACTGCTTGCTCTCTGTCTTTGGGTATTTATTTCTCTAGCCCTCAATACCAATTTTTATGGCTTTTCTTTCTGGTACCACTGAGAAAATATGAATATACATTCATATCTTTGATAATATGGATAATTATATCTCATAGCAAAATTAACAATATGATACACAGAGAAACCTATGCTGCCAATAAGTTCACAAAAGACAAAAACCAAGACGCTAAAATGTGCGAACAGCTGTAGTTACTTGGACTAGCCACTAGAGGACAGTGCTACTCTATAGAAAGCATCATTGCCAATATCTGCTTATATAGTTGACTCACAAGTTTAAAAAGAAAAAGAAAAAACAAAAAACAACAACAACAAAAAAACCGAAACAAAAAACAAACAAATGGTTAAAAATCTTTGGAAAGATGTCATGTCAACATCCTTGGAAGGTACAAAGTCACTTAAAATGATTATATCTTGCATGACACTGCTTAAAAGTCTCTGGCACGGAGCACGCCTGCTTCAGCACAACGTGTACTGGGGTTAATAAATAAATGAGAAACAAACACAAAACGCAAATCACAAACGTTCAGTCCAAAAGAATGAACTCCATTTCCTCTCTGTTTTGAGAAAGCATTAAAGGCAGAGCGACTCCTGCATCCATGGGTCTCCACGGAACAGTTCAACAGGTCAGAATTCTCCCTTAACTAAGGGAAACGGACCAGTTAATGTAAATTTGCAATTAAAAAAAAAAAAAGAATAGCCAAGGATTCTTCTCCAATATGCAGTGCATTTTAAATACTTATATATAAAAAGTAGGACCATGGCATACAGTCTACAGGTGCCATGGGGCAGATACAAGGACAGTAATTTCGGAGGACACTTGCCACCTGGCTTTTCTGGGCGACACAATAGTGCAGAAACAACTCTTGCCCTAGGAAGTAGGTTCTCAGGCATTCTGACAGCTGGAGATGAGTCCTTAACTAAGGAGAAACACGTGTTGCCAACCCCCCCCCTTGAACCCCCCCCCTGCAGTTTCATGCTCCAAATCAATAAGTGTTTCGTTATTCTAAGGCATTTGTCTGGCATCTTATCAGTCAGTAAATTTCTAAGGCATGAAAAAGGAACAACCTTTAGAATGTTGGTCATTCATTTAATCTTACATCCGTTTAGCATGCCAAGTGGTTCTGAGCCTTACAAATACTTTTCAATACAGCAAACAGGTTTTGTATATTCCAATGGCATACTTGGAATGTGTGTGTGTGTGTGTGTGTGTGTGTGTGTGTGTGTTTTGTGTGGTATTTGTTCCCAAGATACATAAGGCAGAGGATCAAGTAAAAGAATAGAAATGGGCCTTTTCCACTTCAACAGTGCATTTAATTATAACAGTCATCTTCATAGTACAGATAAAAATGAGGCTGACCAAAGGAAAAAAATTTTTAGATAGAATATGTATTTACTGACAATCTAGAAAAAAAAGTAAAATTACAATTTCAGTGAAGAGCGTCTCAGTGGGTTTGGCCACCCAGCCCATGATACCATAAGATATGTCTGCACTGTTAATCCACTGGGGCTCTGTGGCCATTTGGCATCGATAGATGTATACTCAATGGTTAGTCATGGGTAAACATTCTGTACTTGTGGTACTTTCCTGAGCTACTGCCTTCCTCATCCAAGCACCCTGATGATATGTCCCCTCGAAATGCTGCTTCTCCTTATGCTGAATAGAAGTATGGCTTTAATAATCTGGATCCCCTGCTATTATTATACTTCACACTGACTTGTCTAGATCTTTCCCTTTCAGCCTTTGGAAGACCTCCATCCTCTACATACATAAAAAAAAAAATGCTAGTAAGAAATAGCCATTCACTTTTTCGTGGCTTTTATTATTATTATTTTGCAGCAACTGTTTTGAAAGACTAGGGATGTGGTCAAAGATGGGAGGCCTGGACGGTCAGAAGGTGAACCGAACCGTCCTTAATGCAAAAAGCAAAATCATTATGGTCTGCGCCCACACCAAAACTGCTCATCTGAGAGGACAAAAGGGGGGGGGTGGCAAACATGAATATATTTCTCTGAAACCCCATAAATACAGAGGGTGTGATACCCGCGCTGCAGTCGACAGACTTCCACCAATGACATAAAAAACGTGCATGCAGCTTGCAGGCTGCCAGGCCGGTTCTATACAGAATTGTACTGATGGATGAGTTACAATACAGATGAACACAGAGACACAGTGATGTCAACAACAGCAAAGCAAAGGCAAGCTGTCACAGTCTCTCCACCCCCCTCACCCCCCCCCCCTTTTCCATGCTTGATGTACCACCAAGGTGTTACCAGGAACATCCTTTTAAAGGATAAGGTTGGGTAAGCATGTGTGTGTTCAGATAGCTGAATGAAGTGTTAGTCCTTAGGGGTCTGGTTTGTGTAGAACACATCACAGGACACACAGAACAGCCTCACAAGCCCTGAACAGGACGTCACAGGGCTCAGGATTCTATGAACTGTACAGGGGTCTTGGAAAGAAGGGGCAAAGAGATACATCCTGGTAAAGTCCCAGCTTGCAGAGAGCTCTCTGCATTATTAGCAAACCTCATCTCTGAAAACTCCCCCCCCCCTTCCAGCCGACTATCTGCTTCCTCCCTCGGAGGGATGTGCTTATTTCCTGACTTGGTTGTATAATGAATCAACATGTTTAGGGAACACACGGGCAGAGGGAAGCCAACGGTGACCCCTTTTAGTTTTATTCCACAGCCACGGGGGATCTGAGCTGAAGCTGCAAGGCTCAAACTTTGTGCTCTCAGGGTCTCCTTGTGTTTGGCAGCCATCTGCTTTTGGCATCTTAACACTTTGACACCTGTCCATCCCTGGGCTTGGCTGATTGTGATTTCTGAAGCCCTAGAAACTAATCAGGGATCTGCTGTCACCCACCAACCTCTGTGGAGAGTTTTCTGGGATTTTCTTTGATAAGGCAGGCATTGTTTCTCACTCTCTACCGTGTGCCTTAAGCCAATCATCTCCTCAAATGCATTCAACCCTCCAAGGTCCTGGAATCACTCCCTCCACCCCCACTCTCACATTTGCTAAAGCGCACACCACCTTAAGCTGGAGCTCTGAGCCTCTCAGATGGAGAAGAGCCAGTGTGAGCATCATGGGGGGGTGGGGAGGGGGAAACAAGTTTTTTATCTGGAAACAAATGTTATGTTAATGAAATCCATAAAGGGTCTTAGACACTAGGCATGGTGTTAAACCGGAGCTCCAGCTTCACATTGATTGTGGTATTTAAACTTCAATGGGTTGATTATTTATGAGAGGAAAAATGACCAGTATTATGAACACACTCCGGGGGACAGGGAAGGCCCTTGCCAGCACAGTGAGAGGGAGGGGGAGGGGAGGGCACCGTGTTCCCTTGACAGACAGTGGAGTTCAATAAAGCACCCCCTTATTTCCCAGCCTTTAAGAGCGCGCTCTCTGTGTTTCTTTTTTTTTCTTCCTTCCTTTTTTTTTTTTTTTTAAATCGCAATGGTTCATACCTCACATTCCCTGGAGCCTGATTTGCTATAGGTGCAGGGTCCCGTTCCGTTCAGCAGCATCTCGCTGGTCTCCGTGTTGGTGGGTTTATAATCTACATAAAATTCCTGGGTGCCTGGAGTCATCTGCTTGAGCGATTGCCTTTTCTTCTTCCGGTGCCTTCGCATGAGGGAGCGCTGCTGCAGCTGCTTCATGCTCGCGGGGTACCTCTTCCAGGACACGTACATCACCAAGAGGATGACCAGCACCGACAGGAAAAGGGCCACGCTGCCGGCGATGATCTTATGGAAGGAGATGTGCTCCGTGTCCACATCTGTCTCTGGGCTGGGCTCGGTAGCTCCCACCGTGGGGGGCAGAGGAGGCTTGCTCTCGTGCTTCGGCCTGGGGAGCTTGGGCTTAAACGTGGGCTTGGGGAGGGCCCTGGCCAGGTCAAATCTCTCTGTGCTAGTGCTCCTGCCACAGATGCTGTAGTTCTTCACTGCATCGATCACGTTAACCCCCTGCAGCTCTTTGGGACTGGCGCAGATAATTGTATTCTCTCTCAGACCTTTAAAACTTTTCAGCCAGTTTACCAGGGAACAGATATTCCTGCTGCATTCCCATATATTCCCAGCCAGACTGATGTCATTGAGAGAGATCCAAGAATCCAGAATCTCTTGTCCAATAAATGTGAGCTTGTTGGAATCCAGGTTGAGGCGTTGCAGATTGGGAACGCACTGGAAGACACTGGGTCCGCTGAAGGCTTCGATCTCATTACCAGACAGGTCGAGCCTCTGTAAGGAACTCCAGGTCCAGGACATGGTTTGTCCTATGACGCTGATTTTATTCCACTGCATGTACAAGTTCTGAAGGCTCACCAGCCTTGGGAAAAGGGCCAGGTTGAGCTTGGAAAATTGATTGTGCTCCAGGTGAAGCTCCTTGAGTCTGATCATGCCAGCAAAGACATTCCTGGCTAAACTTCGGATCCTGTTGTATCCCAAGTCCAGAAGTTCCAGGTTGCGACAGTCTTGGAAGATCCGCACTGGGATGGTTCTCAGTGAGTTGGAGCGGAGGTGTAAACTAAGCAGCTTCCTCAAGCCCCGGAACTGTTCAGATCCCAGAGAATGGAGCTGATTGTAGGACAGATCCAAGTTCCGTAAATTGGTCACAGGTCTGAAGGTGTTGTTAAGGAAATAGGAGATTCTGTTGGAACTCAGAATCAACTCTTTGAGTCTGCGTATCCCATTGAAAGCATTCTCGTCAATATTGCTGATATGGTTGTGGTCAAGGTAGAGCCAGGTGAGCTGATTGAGCCCTTTAAATTGATTATACTTAAGTTTTTGGAGGCTGTTGTAGCGAAGGGATAAACCTAAGCAACCGGCAGATATACTTGAGGGAATCTCCTGCAGTTTCTGAGACTCACAGTATACCATTTTGCCTTCGCACCTACAACCCTTAGGGCATCCTCGTTCAGCAGAAGAAAGCATTGTCAATACTACCACTGCTATAGCTGATCCTCGCAGTAGCCTAATTACATTGAAACCTGGAAATAAAAACAACTTAGAAAAGTTATCCCCCCAAAACGAATGCATTTTTTTTTAACCAAGCAAAACTGTCTTTTTCCACATTCAGAAATGTAATACATTTAGATACCATTTAGCAACAAATAACATCTTTGTAGTATAAGGATATTGTATATTTCTAACAGTTAAACAAGGAAATGTATCCACTGATAATTGAATTTATAGTCTTAGACCAGAGAAAGATAATCTTTTAAACAATTAAAGCAGAATTATTACATAGACTTAGAGGATTTTTTTTTCAATTTTTTTTTTTTTTAAGAAGGAAAGAAGAAAAATATCAAAACATACCCATCCTTTGTATTGTTCAAAGGTCGTCCTTAGGTCTTTCGCTTTGGCTTAGGGGCCGCCTGCATGACAGCCCCCGTCAGCTGCAGTGGAGTGAGTCAGGGCTCGCTGACTCCCAGGAAGAAAAATTGGACCCCTTGGGAGATGGACCGATTTTGGAACATTATTCTTTACCAGCCATGCAGAACACTCCAAGAACAAATAAATCCCAACACCGCATTCGCAGCAAAACATCCGAGTCTTCCTAGGTAATAGGATCTTCATGGATATTACGTTTTTGCATCTTTACAGTGTGTGTGTGCGTGTGTCTGTGTGTCTGTGTGTGTGTGTTAAAAAAAAAAAAAAGAAAAAAACTGGCTCCTACAATTTCTTCTCAAAACCCATGATGTATTCCTCTAGGCAACGTGGGGCTACCTGTGCTGCCACATCTGTATTCCATAGTCCGGCGGACCCGTGGTGGTGAGCACCCAGTTCAGTCTCGGAGCTGCGTTGAAGCCCAGAAGGCAAGAGAGCCGGGTTCCGCGCACACTCTCAGCTCACTCCCGCAGACTGTCATTCTGTAAGCCGCTCGGACTGTTGCTTCGGTTTCAGTGAATGCAGTCTTATGTAAAGCTGCCCCCAGTGGTGGGGAACACTATGGGCATGTGCAGAGCTGGCTCTCTTTTATCTTGCAAATGAGCAGGCTCTGCTGGAAAATGAATGGTTCTTTTGGGTGGCTCAATAGGAAGTGAATGGTCAACGTAATCAATAACTAGCAACATTTTCCGTGATACCCAAGTCTTGTTTTACAATTTGGCAACGCCTGTAACTGTCTGCGTCTGCTTAATCGACAAACATGTGCTTCCCAGAGTTGTGTTTTTTTTTTTTTCTTTTTTTCTCTAGAGCTAGACGTTAAGTTCACAGATCGAATGTCAATTTTTCTTAACCTCAGTGTAGGCTTTGAGCTGAAATTTATAAAATGAATTATTGAGCTCTCCACAAAGCTGCGTTCAGAGCGTGCCTGTTTGACCTCTCGGAGTCACCGTGATTATATTATGCAAGGTGTCTCAGAATGCTAGACTACATCTGATTTACAGTGGACGGGATGGCTGATGACACAGAAATTAATAGGCTTTCCTGATTTTCCCACAAAAGATATAATTGGTTTAATGTTTATGACTGCGTTATGGCTTGTTTTTGTTGCTCTGGGCTTTTTTTTTTTTTTTTTTTTTTTTTTTAATCAGAAGAGAAATAAACCATTTTTAGTGCTAGTATTAGGACCCCAAGATCATTTGGTTCATGGCTTATTGATGTTGCTCCTATTTATCACATTAATAATATTTATTGGGTGCTTCCTAAGTCCTTTCAATGAAGGCTTCATCCTGTTTCTTCATTCAATTCACCAGCCTACAGGTCCCACTGCCGTCTACATTTTGAAGGTGAAGGACCTGGGACTTAATCGGAGTCACCTGCTCCAGGCTCCAGGATATGGCCAGGAGGAGCAAGAGCTTCCAGGCAGCACAAATCTATCTTCCAGTGCTTCACCAAGCACCAGTTCCATTTAAGGGGCATCTCTGGGCTCAGTGAATCTGGTGACCAATGAGATAGAGCTGGGTAGGGAAGCTGTACAGACCCTCTAGAGACTCTAGGTCTAGGCAGGCTCATCCTTGCTAAATTGAGCCCCTGCATCACCTTGTGCAACTTGCTTATCTCTCTGTGCTTCCATGTTCTCACCTGCAGAATAGGACACGATGGATAGAGAAATTACATCATAGGCATAAGCTAATGATTAAGTGACATCTTTGTGATTGTGGTACTGGGATTGAACACAGGACCCTGGGCTCAGCCCTGTGTCGTCTTGCTGTCTCAAAGTGCTTAGCTCCTGTGGGTTTCACAGACATGGAGCATCTCTGCTCCCTGTGCAGAGGTTGCTTTTTAATATTGGATGCTGCCCGTATTAACTGTTCACAAAGAGCTAATTCAGTGAGCAGTTTTTATGTTATGACCAGTGGGGAGATTCTCATGCCTTTCTCATCTCCACTTTGTATTTAAAATTAATGTTTTAGTTCTGTGGACTATGTCTAATAAGTGGCGCTTGATGTTTCTTTATCCCAAAGCAAAGCCTGACGCGTGGCCTTATGGGGTTTGCCATTTTCTGCAAATAATTGTTATTCTTTAAAATATTTGCCTTGTTTATATTAGGTATATCGGCTGCATCTCAATGAGATATTATCCAGGGGCAAGCAATTTGGTAAGTGCTAATCATGATAATCAAAGGGGCCATAGGCGTGGTAGGTCTTGGATATTATGCTATTGATAGTGTAGTGATTACCGTGAACTTGCACATGTTGTTGCTGTATCTAAAGCTTATTAAGAAACATTTCCTTTTCCATTCCCCAAGCTTCTATTTTAAGGGGATAGAAGGTGTTGTTTTTTTTTTTCTTTTTTTTCTTTTTTATTGAGAATTTCATATGTGCGTATATCATATCCTGATCAAATCTACCCTCTAACTTCTCCTCTAAACCTTCTGACCCGTTTTGATTCATTTTCATATTCTCATGCTCTCTCTCTCTCTCTCTCTCTCTCTCTCTCTCTAACTACTAAGTCCTCTTAATGCTGCTGTAGGTACTTGGGTCTAAGACCAGCTACAGTGGCATGGGAAAAATGTAGGTTTTCTTCATGAATGCAGCCAATGAGATGGACAAGGATTTTTAAATCAAAGATTTTTGACGGACAAGGATATTTAAGAAACTCAGTAAAAAGGAGAGAACATGGAGATGTCTGATACTGAGCGGTGTCTTCTAAGAGATCACTTTCTGCGTCTCAGTTACTTTAACACAACAGTGCTTGACACATCTCAGAGGCACAATATATTTAGTCAGTAAACACAATAGCTTGTTGTGTAATGGTAGTCTTCTTATTTATTTTTATTTTTTATTTTTGTCTTTTTATATTGTAAGATATATTGAAATATTTTATTATGTGTCTTTGGTAGTATACATTAATCATACATAGTTTAATGACAACATTTTTATACTCATGCATGATGTATCGCTGTCAAATTCTACCCATGACTCTCTCTTTGGAACCTAGTTCCTGATTACCCTTTCTCTACCATCTTTAGGATCTGACAAACATCTAATAGGATGCATGTATACTGAGTGGCTGTCAAGAGGCAGTCCTGTTCCTAGGTCTGTTGAGAAGAGTGAATAAATACATCCGGGACTCTCAACACAAAGCCACATGTTATTCCTGGCTCACTTACTGTCTATCTGGTCTACCTCCAGGTCCCAAGAGGAGTCCATACCAGAGCGATAGCAGGGTGGGAGGATTCCAGTCTCTAGAAGGAACAATATATGCAATGCGACTCTTACACATCCCTTGTTGAGTCTGGAGATTTCCTCTATTAGTGAGATTGGAAATAACAGCAAGGGAAGTACCCATAAATGATATGTGTGAGAGTTAGGAGAAAATGAGAGGATTAGCAGGGCCTCACTCTTGCGAGGGACACTGCTCATCTTTATAGTTAAACCATAAATTTCACAGGAATAGTAAATATGCTTTGAAATCTTCAACTCAGCACCGTCCAGAAGGATAGCACTGAGTCTTTATTATCTGACATCCCAAATGGGACTTTCACAACTTGCATGTCTCAAAAAAAGCCTAAAGAGAATCATATTTATAGCTTCTTTCTCATTCCTCTGCATTGAAAGCCTCTGAAGTTCCTGCTCCCTCTTCTCACAGGGAAGTCGTTATCAAGACATCTTTCTTGGCTAACAGCTGCACAGGGCCGCTCACTTGTCCGTGTGCTTCCCGCCCTTGTGACAGAAGTTCAGGGCTTTGCCATTATCTCATGTTGCTTTCCAAGGGACAGATTTGCTTGTGTTATTAGTGGCAAATAACCTTGTCTTGTATTACACACCTTGTCTTTAATTTTCAAACACGTTTCTGGTATCTTGGCTCCCCACCTCGTCTTGCTTCATGGCTCTGCTCTCCTGGCTCCTTCTCTGGCTCTTGAAATTGCTATTTCACTCAATGCTGACCACCTGTATGGTATTCTTGCCCTTCTTGAATTAAGACGCTCTGAGTGGTCCCTCCTTTGGCACCAGCTCATAGGTTGCCAGCCCTCTTGGTTTGTTCTTGTTGAAGGCGGCAAAGTTCTTGAAGAGGGAAGATCATCAGTAAGGCTAGCTAAAAAAACAAACAAACAAACAAACAAACAAACAAAACAAACAAAAAGCAAACCAAACAAAACAGATCCCAAAGTGGAAGTTGCAATTCAAATCCATGTTCTCATCCTGTAAGGCTTTGGAAATTATTCTAAAGACACCGAGTAGTCATTCAAAAGTAAAATACTATATTTTAGCAAATTCTACTGATTTTCTTGTATGTTTTCCATAGTTTGTCCTTTTTATAGTTGTTGACTGAAAGCCAGCTGATTGTTTCTGTCTCACCTTTCAACACAGACAAAATTACACCCAAAATGTGTTTAGCAACTTCCTTTGTCATCGCCATCACAGAGAGGACCAACCATAAACTACCCAACAACTTAAATTTCCCCAAATGCATTATCTTAGGTCTTATGGTTTATACAATTATAAAACATGATGTCCTCTATCTAAACACTTTTTTATTACACTTACGTTACTTTGAATATCAGAACACATTTTGTTTAAATTGAGTAAATAAATCAAGGGTCTATATATAATGCCAATTTTCAGTTCAATGTGAGGCTAGATTGCCAAATATGAAGCTGTAAAAAAAAAATGAGATTGTAGTAGGGTATTCCTCACAATACCTGGCTCCAGAGATTTCATTGATTCGGCAAATAAATAGTCTGAATACAATTATGTACTAGACACTGTTCCAAATAGGTGGACATCAGTGTGCAAAATAAAGGTTTACAACTTACATTATAGGTAGAGTATTAATCATGCTGTCTTGGAATCTGAAGTGCCCCACAAGCTCATGTTTTGATCACCATTTTCCTAAATTGTGCTGTTGATCTGAAGGCCATGAAACCTTTAAGAATTGAGACCTCTTCCATATAAAGGAGGTTACCGGATTTAGGGCCCTGGAGGCTATAGCCCAGTCTTTCCTTTCGTCCATTCTTCTTGCCAGTCTGCTGTGATTTGAGGAACCTCTGCCACAGAATTCCCTGCAAGAAAGCACCATGCCTTCCCTACCTGATGAACTGAGACCCTTTGAAAATGTGAATCGGAGTCGACATTTTTCTCTCAGAAACTGTTCTGTTGGAGGCATTTTGTCACAGTAAAGCACACATTATCACCACGAATATGTAATTTGGACTATGGGTGAAAGAAAAATAGGAGGACAGTTGGGTGTGCAAGAAAAGAGATATGATTTTAAGCAGGGTGGTTAGGGACACTAGGAAAATGGCCTCAGCAAACTAAAGAATGGGATGAGCTTGAAACCAAAGACTCAGTGAGGGTGAAGAATGGCTGGTGTAAGCCCCAAGGTGGAGACAGGTCATGTGTTTGATGCACTTCATGAAACACAATCAGCCTTCAGTAAATATGACAACCCCAGAGATGTCAGGGATGAAGCCACAGAGCTCCTAGGTACCAGAATATGGAGGGGTGGGTATGTTGTCGTAAGGATCTTAGCTTTACTCTGGAATGAGGGAGCTTTTCCACCCTCTCAGAACGGATGTGTTAACAAGGCTGTATGTTAAAGGATCCTTGGCATGGATGCAAGACTTTTCTCTTTGTCAAGTTCATATATAGAATCCCCTATTGCCAGTGTGATGGTGTTTAGAGACGGAGCCTTAGAAGATCATGATGTCAGAGCACTCATGATGAGGTTGCTGGGATGATAAAGCAAGAGGAGACATGGCTGTATTTGTTTCTTCTCCCTCGGCTCTAAGCTGTGTGAGGATTCAGGAGAGTGGGTCTGTATGCATGTCATGATTACAGCTCTTTCTAGAAAGTCAGATCTGCTACATTTTCTAGTCTAGATCTTTAAATTCTGAGACATTGGAACCTGTTGTTTGTACCGCACGAGGAATTTTGTTACTGTAGCCATGTTGGCTAAAATGATCACTCCTGGTCTTGTTCTTGCAGCAGAGGCCAGGGTTGAAGCTAATAAGGAGGCTCTCACAGGTCAGGGGAAAAGGCGGTGCAACTCAGGCCAGTGTGGTAGCAGGAGAAGCGACTGAATTCTGTATATTTTTTATTTTTATTTATTTTATTTATATGAGCACACTGTGGCTGTCTTCAGACACAACAGAAGGCAACATCAGATCCTACTACAGATGGTTGTGAGCCACCATGTGGTTGCTGGGAATTGAACTCAGGACTTCTGGAAGAACAGTCAGTGCTCTTAACCNTGTATATTTTAGACAAACAATTTTTTTTAATGGGTTAGAAGTACAGACATGGAATAATGAGAGAAATTAAGTATTTAACTTTATTTTTAAGGGAGATTTTCTTTCCTAAAAAATTATGAACATGCATTTATGTCTCTGTGTGGATGTATACACATAAAGGAGGGTACCGACAAAAGCCAGAAGAAGGCACCAAGAGCCATGGAGCTGGGACTATGGTAGTGGTCGTTCTGACCTCCCTGACATTGGTTCTCAGAACAGATGGTCCCCTGGAAGAACAACAAACACTCTAAACCACTGAACCAGCTCTCCCAGATTCAGTCCTTAAAACTAAGGGCTGTAGGTTCAGCAATCCAGAGGACACCGGCGCCAGTGGCAGCTTTCACGGGTCAAGTTTTAGGAGGAAGGTCAAGAGTTCAACACACAGGAATTAAGTCTCGATTTATGACTCATACACTATTTAATTTCATGAGATTTTAGGTTCTTAAAACATATGTATTCAATTTTATATTTTGTTTTTGAGGCAGGATCTAATGATGTATCTATCTTAGACAGTTCTTGAACCAAAATTCTCCTACCTCAGCCTCCCAGTTGCTGCGAGTCCAGAAATAAACGAGCAAGCACAGGACTGTCTTTCTGTTTAATTCATTCTACTATGTGTGTGTATCATTGTGCGCTTGGATGCAGACACCCATGGAGCCCAGAAGAGGGCACTGGGTACTGAAGTTACGAATAGTTGTGATCTCCCTGACATGTGTGCTGGGAATTGAACTTCCATCTTCTACAAGGGCATTTTACACACACACACACACACACACACACACACACACACACACACACACACACACACTTTCATTTTTGTATTTTCACTTTATCTTTTGATAGCATATTGATTACAATACTCTCCCCTTCCCTTTTCTTCCTCCATGGCCTCCACTGTATCCCTTTTGACTCTCTTTCAAATTCACAACCTCTTTGTATTGATTGTTATTGCATGCATATAAGTATATGTCTATGATATGTATGCCCAAATATAATCCGTTCAGCCCATATAATGCTACCTGTATGTATGTTTTCAGGAGTAGACATTTGACAGTGCACACATCTAACTGCTGAACCATCTCTTCAGGCCACCAAGGTCAACATTGAAAGCAGCTTTATGATATTAGGACTCGAATCATCGTGTGATTTTTTTTTTTTTAAGAACAGAAGATGATAAAAGACTAGGGGGAAAAACCCTCCTAAACCTGTATTTATATTCAAATGGCCTAGAGAGGGGTGAAGGATAGGGCTAGCTTTGGAGGAGAGTGGAACCAAATCATTTAATCCAAATTAAAATGTAAAAATTGCATACTTATGAGATATAAGAGAAATTGGCTTAAATATTCGAGGGGTTAAGTTTGATGACTTCAAAACATTCTCAGGAATACTTTAGAAAATAGCAGATGATTTATTATGTATGTCGGTTGACATTTTGCATTTGAAATTGGTTCCAGGCAGGTATCGCAGGATCTTACTGTGCTTTACCTGTAAAATGGATCCCTCAAACCTGCTTCTGAATACTGAAGAGATTTGCTGAGTAGCAATTTCTGGAATTTATGAGTACGAATAAACTACACTTTCTCACTGTAGATCAGGGAATCTATAAATATTCACTTTTCCTTTGATTTTTTTTTTTATCTAGACTTATTGGTTATTGGTGTGTCACAGGTCACCAATATGACCAAGGGAAAATCAAAATTTACTAATGTTGAAATTCCGTAGTACTCTGTGTGTGTTAACCTTTCAGTATCATGGCTGTATGTTGCATACCATGCTCTGTGAACAGGCTTCATTCTAGCTTAGAAGTTGCCTTCCTCAGTACAGAGTTGATCTGTATATTACAGAGTAACATTTCTAGAATGCCAGTCTAGAGCTCCTATATCAATTCACTTCCAACATTCACATGCATCTCTTATCTCCGTTTTCAGTCATATTCTAATTTTCATGGGGACATTAACATGGCTTGGGAATACTCTTGATCCTACTTGCTCACATCATTAAACACTTTGTCTGGTCACATACGGTTACAAGTAACCACCTCTGACTTAGATAAATGCATGAGAAGTGTTTAACGTGAGACTATTAAAATGGCCTCTCAGTCTCTTTCAGAAAGAGGAAATGGCAAATGAGCATAGCCTCACAATCACCCAGTGCATTGTTCACCTGCAGACACTTGGGTGTGGCAGCAGCATTTATGTTCTTGTGACTTGTATTCCTGCCTTCAGAAGGATAGCATAGGCTAATCTCGAGACTAGGTAGCTATCACAAATTTATATTGCACCGCCTTTACGTAGGACACTTTTGAAGACCAAATATGATCTTAATAAATATTCATTTTTTTGTTTTTTTTGGTGTAAATTGTATAGATACATAAAAGTAGAAAAATCTTATAAGAAATAACAACCTCTACAATTATCAGTATTTATGGAGGTTTTAAAATTCTTCTTTTTTTTTTTTTCAGAGCTGAGGACTGAACCCAGGGCCTTGCTTGTGCTTGCTAGGCAAGAGCTCTACCACTGAGCTAATTCCCCAACCCTGAGTTTTTAGGTTCTTGCTCTCTTCTTATATACATGCATTATTATTTTCTTCTAAAGTATTTAAAAACCAAATCTCTGCATATATATATATATATATATATATATATATATATATATATATATATATTTAATTTGATACCTACCATTATTCTACTTGACAGAGTCAACAGCAAGTCCTTAAATGTGCTTTGTTGTGATCAAGTCTCAAAGTGTATAGGTCTCTGTAGCCTCTTGGTTTTGTTTATTTGATGCCACTGAGTTGATGGAGCTCTTGTATCATTAACAAACTGTTCCATGTCTCCACTGTGTCATTTAAATTTGCTAAAAGTCAGTTTAGTGACATGCAGAGAGCAAGAGTCCTTCACTCTTTCAGAAGGAACATTCAGCTGGGATGCCTCTTTGGGGAATCTAATCATACTTTTCAATAATTTAGAGCTTGAATGATTTTTGAGTCATGTAGGGCTTAGAGAGTAGAGAGAAATGTGTACATCATGGTATTCATACTAGCCAGAAATTCAGCAGTGGCTTCCCTGACAGCTTTGATAATAAGAATTAATAATAAGGCAACTTGAGTCAATGGTGTGCTAATATTCATATTATTAGAATTTCTGTTCTTCATTTCCTACCACAGTTCTCATTTTTTGCTTATAGTCAGCAAAACACTGTTATGTTGTTCTTTGCAAAATCAGTTCATGAATTTGTGCATTAATGTGGAATGTTCTTCTAACACTGTCTCAACAAAGTTTTTATCAAATGAACAGCAACAAAACTTCATTGGTAGTCTCTTATATTGAGGAAAAAAAAATCACTTTCTATTTTTATTTAGAGCAGATTCCAAGAAGAAACACCTGAGCATCAGAGCCCAGATGTGTAATTTATCATCTTACATGTAGTTCCAAGCTTCTTAAGGTTTCTCACAGTAGAACAAAGGAGTTTTAGCAGGGTAGCTAAAAGGGCCCCTTAGCCAGATTTGTCCCTTGGGATTTGATGTACTACTCTGCAGGGATGGCCACACATTGAATGTGAACTCAAGATTTTTGAAAGCGGTATCATCATAAACATCTGACTATATTTGCATCACACATATTCCTCAGTAACAAGAAGTTTTAATCCAGTCTACATTGTTCTATCATTGCCTGTGATAGTTTGAAACAGCTAGACTAAGATATTTTAGAACTTAACTTCCTAGCAAATATTTTAGCACAGAGGATTAAATTCCCCAGCCACCAGGTGCGAAAGGATAATACAAACCTTGATTTTGAGAAAGAGGTAAATGTTCCATGGGTTGGTTCTATTTTTGTATCTAAAGCAAGACATCTGGTTGATAATTATTTTAGGCTGTATATCCAAGACGCAATGAACTTCTATCTAGATTTGCAATGTGTGAGCAGAAAAAGGACCTGTTGGTTCTTAAATTGTACTAAAATGCATTTGAAGTATTTGGGGACTCAAGTCATGTGAGCTGATGAATTGTCCTTATATTGCTGATATTTGGTACTGATGGCCATTTTATTTCCTGATTGAAAATTAATCCCAGGGATGTTTGGAGATGCTTGGAAGAATTCTGCAACTAACAGCAGAGCCACCATGTGGCAAGACTGTGATTCAAAAGTTAACTTAAACTGTAAATTCTATGGGTAGTTCCTTTTGTTTGCTACATTTTTATAGAATAGAGTTTAAATAGTAACTTCTTCATTGTTTACATAGTAACTTCTTCCTTGGGAGAAAATGCTGTGACTTCTTTGTGACTTTAAGCCCTTTTCTTTCTGCTATTATGTTGTTGACTTCTCTCCTCAATGAGTATCTACTGTGTTCTCAAGCGTTCTTTGGTGTGGGTGATGCAATAGTGACTGAGGTAAATGCCTGCCATGTATTCTGGTTGATGAGATAGTAGAAGAAAAAAACAAAGCAAAACAAAAAGCACAGGTCCACAGTGTGGTGTTAGCTCACTTCAGGGACTATGGAGAAAAACACATGGATGAGGGTAGGGACAGATTTGTAAGAATCTGGCAATCCCTCTTGGGTAATTACAGTTGAGAGTAAATCACTCTATCCCTTGTGATATAGCATCCTGTGTTTTGTTTTTGCTTTTGTTTTTGTTTTTGTTTTAGTTTTTTAAATTAGTCCCAAATCAAATGGAGGTGCCTCTTACTTTTTAAAGCACACTTATGTCACATTTGACACCAGAACTTATATGGGGGATGGATAAGGGGTTTTGCACTAACCAGTTCTTCATATCTCTAGACATCAATTGGACTTCTTAGAAATGGCACAGACTTTCTGGAATTAATGCAAACTCCACTCTTGGCTAAGTCCCACAAGCCTCACTTATGTGCTCTCTAGGCTAGATTCTTCTGGGTTGCCTAGGTTGTTTTCTTATTCTGTTACAAGTTGGAGCCATTCTATTTATATTTAATAATTTGTTGTGACAATTTACAGAACTCGGGAAAAGTTGGTTTATGTCCATAAGCTTATAATAAAGCATGTAGATGGACTATCAGATGAGGAAACAGAATAGGCTTTAGAAGGTTCTGAGTAGTTTCTGTTCCACAGAATTTGGTAATGTACTATTCTCTTGGCATGTGGATATTTTTTTACTAATTTAGAATCTCTCCACATGCGTTAAGAATTTTTTAAAAGACTACAACATAGGAATGATTGATTGCGACCTCCAGCTGTTTTCTCCCAGAGCACATGGTTGGGGCTGAACCTCTGAAGGTTCTGGTCACAGTTTGATTTTTGTGGTGCTTGCCCCTCATCCTGCAGAAGACAACCAAGAGCTATCTCACTGGACAAAAACGTGGTCCCAGCACGTCTATTACTTGGGAAATTGCAGGGATTTGCTTTGTTTTTGTTTTGTTTTGTTATTTTGTTTTTTGTTTTTTTGGGATTTTTGTTTGTTTTTGCCACTCTTTTGTCAGAAATTAGAGACTGGTGAAATATCTATTATTATGTCTCAGCCACAAATGATTTATGGTGGCTTCAAGAATTAACTTCTTCTTTTCCAACACTAACCCAAGGCCAGACGTCCTCTCTTACGAGTACAGTTGGAATTTCAAGGATGATATTAATACATACAACTATCAACTACAAAGAAAGCAACCAAATGATAAAAACAGAATTTATAAAATACATATTAAGCTCTGTTGGCGTTCTTAAATCCTATTTTGTGGTCTGGGTACCAGAGTGCTTCCTTTGCAACCTCACTTATTCAAAGGCTGTTAAAGGGCCCTCAGTCATATCTAACCCCAGTTTTCCAACAGGAGCTTCGCATACAAGAAGACTCCACCCCCTGTACCTTCTTACTTCACCTTTATTGATTTTCATTGGCATCCAGCATTCTGTTTCTGATGCCTAAGGTGGTCTAGCTCTTTTTTTTTTTTTTTTTTTGGACATTTCCCCACATATAAATACATGACTCCTACTGTTGCTGATAACAGCTACCGTGTAAGTTTTCTCCGAGTTCTTGAAATTTAACAGGTCGGTTTAAAATTGAAAACATTGAGGGATAATATTCACAGAGAACCGAATTTTGTGCACAGCAAATAAGAAAGGGTTCTATTGAGAACATCCATCTCCACCCCACCTTCCCCACCTAGTTATTCTTTCTGGAGGCAATCACTTTTAGATCCCATTTATGTCCCATAATAGTTTAGGATCTTACTGATATTCCAATACCAAGCTAATATTACCAAGGACATAACATCATTATCTGCTTCCTGCTTCCCATGACAAAATCGCTATTAATATTGACTTGGTTGACAACCCATAGCTTATGAAAACAGTTAACAATGAAACAGAATTAAAAGGCATACTAGGCAAGCTTTCATTCTTGTTCCGTTTTAAGGAAATGGTAAGAATCATCCCTACCATTTCTTGTGTTCTAAACTTGTGTATCAGTTTGGGATAGCCTGCAACAGAGTGGTCCTTATTTGTTCTAAGTGGCACTTGTTTGACATTCCCCATCACCGAAGCAGTCCAGACCCTCCCCAGCTCCTGTTACACTATTTTGTTCCGCTCTAGTCTGCAACTGCATGGACCCCTAAGTGCTGGCCTGACCACTCTCCAGTGTGGGACTCTGATTCCTGTATTGCCTGTATCCCTTTGCTTGGTTTCCTACTTATTTTTCCAACCCATCTTTGTGATTCCTCAAAAAGGACGTGGAAAGTTTATATCAGGGGCTTTGGTTTCCATAGGGTCATATACTCCACCCTCTGTTGGGTGATGCGTTCTTGCACATGCTCCTGGGGTTCTGCCTTGTAAACCCTTTTCTTGCAGGATCTTGCACACAAGGTTCTGTTGTGGTGACATGGCTGCTGAGATGTGGACACTCTTTAGATTCCCCCTCTTTTAAATGACTAACCTATTATTTTCCCTCCAGGTGCTTTTATTCTTTACTTTCCAAGGTATTTGGAAGCCAGGGTCTACTTTAGTTTGAAACCTTAGTCATTCACTATGTAGCAATCACTTGGGGAACCATTCAAGTCTAGAGATTTGTGGTCTATGAACATTTCTAGTATTAAAAAATTATTTTACTTTATGCATGTGAGTGTTTTCCCTGCATGTATGCCTGTGTATCCTGTCCTTACTTGGTGTCTAAGGAGGCCAGAAGAGGGCATCAGTTCTCCTGGAACTGGAGTTAGTGAAGGTTCACCAAGCCATCTACATAGCCTCTAGATCCCCCCTTGTATGTGTGCATGTGTGTGCATGGGTGTGTAAATATATTCTTCCTATTTTCTATATTCTCTCTGGAATTATTACTTTCAGAAGATTTTAGGCTTCCTGAATTGATACTTTGTTTTTGTTGTTGTTGTTGTTGTTGCTGCTGGCTTTTTTTTTTTTTTTTTTACTTTTTTCATATACTCATCTTTTTATCTTTATCCCAGCTCTATGCTGTGATCTTGTATGTATTTACTAAAAACATCAATAAACGATGTCAAATTCACATGTACTGATACCGCTGTGTGAGGATTGCTGTAATGTTGCTATAATGGTACAGGTGGGAATCGGTAAGTCCTGCAAGTTTAGAATAATCATTAGGCATTTTCTGTAGAAAACGTTTGCTGACACCTGAACTCCCATCCCAACTTGAATAACCACATCTGTTAACGTCACTAGTCCTTCCTTTGTATTCTTGGCTTGTCTTCATTGTATACTTTATCTGTGTAATAGGAGCAATGCCTTTTCTCATGCTGACAGCATTATTTGGAATACTCTGGGCTAAAGTTTCTCTTTCTCCTGATGTCATTTGTCAGTTTATTTTGGTCCCTTCCATGTTGGAGCCTTTTAAAAACCATTAAGATGATTGTGTCTTCATTAACCTGACGAGTGAGTCAGGTTCTGAAGGCTGACGGAAAGTTCCTTCTGTGCAGGCAAGGTTTAGGCTATGGATTTTGTGTCAGCAAGATTAGATAGTGAACTGTCTTTTTCATGGAGAAAAACTCTTAGACTCATACGTAGATGTGGTTTTTTTTCTACCAAAATGGACTATCAACTTCCTTCACAGAAGCTCTGAATCTGCTACTAGTGTTCTCTGCACAAAGACCAGGGAATGGTCCTGAGGACAGAAGTCCTGTTGGAATCCGCAACCTCACTACAGGATGCTAGTTTCCCTTGGGGTTGGCTTGAAGTTGGCAGAAAACCAGCTCTGTTAGGTTAGAAAGGATGGGTAAATTTGGACAGACAAATGGGAAGATAGGACTGATATATTTATATTATAATCTCAAAATATAAAATAGAGAAAATATAAAATTCACAGAGGGACCTTAGGTTTTGGTTGCTTGAGCTTAATAGAGAGATACAGCAGTTGACCATTGCCTGTGAAAGCTTTCAAGTCAGTCTCCATAGTTTTGGTGACATCTTCCTGGTGCCCCTTGGATTTAGGCCATTGGTGCACAATGGAGGGTTTTGCTTTGCTAAGTGTGCAAGTTCATCTATCACATATGTGGTGCTTTCTCATAGAGGCTATTCATCATCGCTCTCACTCCGTATCTCCCTTGTTTTCACTATTACATGGCTTTTGAGGTAGAAGAGGTAGTTAAATGAGCAGTTGGCCGGGTTTGGGGTAAGAACTTTATTAGCAGATGTCCTGCATGGTAAGTGTGACAGAGCGGGCAAAGAAATGGGCAAAATGGCTCTGTAGAGGAGTACCACAGCTCATGGATGGAGATGGGAGATGAATGCATCTGTGCATGAGGAGACTGCTAACCTCTGTCGCTCTCCATTTTTTATATTCTACCAGAGAAAGACTGGTGACTCAAAGGCCCCTGGGTGTGCAGACACTCTCTGTAGCCCTGAAGGCAAAAGAACCTTAGATAGATGTTTCTCATCAAAGTAGTCTACTTGGCTGCTCTCTTTCGTTTCATTTCTTCTTTTGTGAGCCATAGTTAAAATGTACAACTCCATCTTTCTCGGTTCAGTTACTGGTGAAATTTAAGTAATCGCCATGGTGGGTTTGTCTCATTGTCCCCCTTCTCAGCCTTGAGAAGGAAATGAGTAAACCATGCTAATCATTTGGGAAGAAGGTTGAAAATACCACGGAGATGTCTGAAGACAGCCATAACCGAGAGACTAGAGGTACTTTGGATCCAGTAGATGAGACAAAGGAAATGTGACAAAGCCACAGGAATGCACAAAAAGAGAAAGGGGGTGGGGCAGGAAAAGGTGTGGCCAAAGCAAAACACCATAAAATAAGATGACTGAAGTAAGTTCAGATACGTCCCTCTTTATATGCCTCAACACAGATAATACCAAAACCAAAGTGATGGAACGGGTAAAAATACAAAAATACAAGCAAGGCAATGGTGTTATCATAGAAACCTACATTTCATGTGTGTATACCATGATGTTATTAGCATGTGCACTGGAGGGGTCATAGTTTCTTCTAAGAGGCACAGGATGTCATGGGGTGACTCTAGGTAGAGGTGAGGTGGGATTCTCTCTCTCTCTCTCTCTCTCTCTCTCTCTCTCTCTTTCTCTCTCTATGTATCTATCTATGCATCTATTTATCTATGTACCTTTGTATGTACCTATGTTACTATGTATGTATGTATGTATGTATGTATCCATCTATCAGCAATATTCAGTTTAATTCTAAAGATGAAAGACTGTAAGCAGGATGGGTAAGAACAACTGTAGTAGCATATGTTTGGAAGTACAGCACAAACCCCATTGCCTCAGACAATAACCTAAAGAGAAATACAAAATAGTGGGAGCAAACACAGAAAGCACTCCAAGAAGCTGGGTTTGAAAGTATCCCTTCCATGTCATAACTTAGGCATGGGTAGGAAAGGAGTGTGTGGAATATACTTGGAGGGAAGAAAAATTTTCAAACCCTTGTGCCCATGAAAGCTATGTTTCTTTTTAATTTTATACTGCACATTAACAGCTGTTGTATTGATGGGTTTTGCGTGTCTACTTGACACAAGCCGGAGTTGTCACAGAAAATGGAGCCTCCCTTGAGGAAATGCCTTCATGAGATCCAACTATAAGGCATTTTCTCAATTAGTGATCAAGGGTAGGAGGGCCCATTGGGGGTGGTGCCATCCCTGGGCTGGTAGTTTTGGTTCTATAAGAAAGCAAGCTGAGCAAGCCAGGGGAAGCAAGCCAGTAAGCAACATCCCTCCATGGCCTCTGCATCAGCTCCTGCTTCCTGACCTGCTTGAATTCCAGTCCTGACTTTGTTTGGTGATGAACAGCAGTGTGGAAGTGTAAGCTGAATAAACCATTTCCTTCCCAATTTGCTTCTTGGTCATGATGTTTTGTACAGGAATACAAACCCCGACTAAGACAGCTATTGAAAAATTAAATATTTTAGTAATAAATTAGTAAATATAATAATGATGACTTAATAAGTGATAAATTAAAATTACTAATAATGTACTGATACCTTCCTTAAAAAGAGGTGTTTCTAATTTTGTGATGAAAAAAAGATAACTAAATTTTTTTAAAAAATTAATTTTTAAATTTTAATTTTATTCTTTAATATTTTTTACAGTCCATTCTTTATCCCCCTCCTGGTCTGCCTTCTGACTATTCCACATTCCATTCCTGGCCCCCCACTCCCAATCAGTCTCCAAGAGAATCTCCCCACTCCCCCAACACCAATCCCGCCAGACCTCCCCACTCCCTGGAGCCCCAAGTCTCTTTAGGGTTAGGTACATCTTCTCTTGCTAAGTTACGACCCAGCAGTCCTCTGCTGTATATGTGTTGGGGGCCTCATATCAGTTGGTGTATGCTGCCTGGTTGGTGGCTCAGTGTCAGAGCAATCTCAGGGGTCCAGGTTAGTTGGGACTGCTGGTCTTCTTTTAGGGTCGCTCTCCTCCTCAGCTTCTTCCAGCTTTTCCCTAATTCAACCACAGGGCTCACCAGCATCTGTCCATCGGTTGGATGTAAATATGTGCATCTGACTCTTTTAGGTGCTTCTTGGGACTTTCAGAGGGCAGTCATGATAGGCCCCTGTCATGATAGGCACACCATAGTATCAGTAATTAGTAATAGTGTCAGGCCTTGGGGCCTCCCCTTGAGCTGGATCTCAATTTGGGCCTGTCGAGGGACCTCCTTTCTCCTTTCCCTCAGGCTCTTCTCCAATTTTGACCCTGCCATTCTTTCAGACAGGAACAATTCTGGGTCAGAGTTTTTGACTGTGGGATAGCAACCCCATTCATCTACTTGGTGCCTTGTCTTTCTACTGAAGATAACAGTAGAAAATGTATTTTATATATTTTCTTTAAAAAGAACTCACTGAATTGAAATATGTATATTTCTCTCCTATTTTGCATCAGATTTTTTTCCAAATTATCAGTAATAATTTGGAATGATTTTTTTTTCAAAGAGAAAAATTTGTAGCTTTGGTATTATCGGTAGTTTAAAAATTTGTATTTGTGACTAGGCTAACATTAGCAAACAACTCTGCTATACCTGTGATAGCAAAACTGGCAGTCTGAGGGTATGCATGCCTGTGCTTCTGTGTCTGTGTGAGCTAAAATCTCTTAGAAATAGAGCTGAGTACAAGCTGGATGCTCATTTATTTTAATGCCCCACCCCCATTTTTGGAACCACTTGTGAAAGATTAGAAGTGGTTGCCTCTTTGCAGGTTGGGGAGCTGTGTCTCTGAGTGTGGGCTTTGAGGTTTCAAATCCCACTTCATCTGTAGTCAGCTTTCTCTACTTCATGGCTGTATCTCCAGATAGGAGCTCTTTGTTATTGCTCTTCTGCCAGAACTGCCTGCCTGTTCCCACCATGGTAAGTCATGGACACTAACTCTCTGAAACTGTAAGTACCAAATAAATGCTTTCTTCTGTAAGTTGCCTTGGGCGTGGTGTCTTGTCACAGCAATAGAAAAGTAGCTAAGACAGAAAGTCAATTTAGCACATGGTATAAGTTTGTGTCTGCTTCTTGCTTAGTGTATACTCATATTCAAAGCTCGTGACAGGTATCACATAGTAATGCAAGTTTTTTTTTTGTTTTTGTTTTTGTTTTGTTGTTTGTATTCTTTGTCTCTGCCTAGATCATACTTTCTCTTAGAGGAAACAGTTTTCTTCTAAAGGCAACAACTTACATTTATTCTACACACTTCATCTCTATAGATCATAGTTGGGATGTGGTATATGTAATTTCAAGCTTGGTGCTTTCCTTCTGAGATACTCTAGACCCTCTGCCTAGAGGAACCCAAACAATTAAATGTCACTCGGTCAGGCCATTAGTGCCCATCCTTAAGCTTTGTGTGGTTTTTTCACGGCTACTTCTAGAAGATTTGAGAGGTTTTATTTAATTTCAAGTGGCTTACAAGCTTTGCAAGTTAAACTTGGGAACATACTTAGTAATAATACCGTAAGTAATACTGATTTGAAGGCTTAAGAGACTTATAGAATTGTTAACGAACCCGAGATTATTTTATCCACGCCACAGTCCACAAGTCCTAACACAGAATCCAAAGGAGAAGTTTCAAATGCCCAACTTAAATATGTGATGAAGGCGGGGACTTCGGCTCTTTGTTTTCCACCTGTTTCTTATAAGCGTTCTAGGCATGAGGTCCCCAATGGAGGAGTTAGAGGAAGGACTGAAGGAGCTGAAGGGGTTTGCAACGCATTGGAAGAACAACAACATCAACCAACCAGATGCTCCAGAGTTCTCAGGGACTAAACCACCAACCAATGAATACACATGGAGGGACCCATGGCTCTAGCTGCACATGTAGCAGAGGATGGCCTTGTCAGGTATCAATTGGAGGAGAGACCCTTGATCCTGAGAAGGCTTGATGTCCCAGTGTATGGAAATGTCAGGGCAGGGAGGCAGGAGTGACTGGCTGGGTGGGGGAACAACCTCATAGAAGCAGGGGGAGTGAGGATGGGATAGGGGGTTTCAGGTTGGGGGGGGCAGGAAAGGGGATAACATTTGAAATGTAAATAAAGAAAATATCCAATTAAAAAAAAATAGGGATTCTATCTTCCCCAGAGAATTAAACAATTTTTTTAAAGAAGAAAAAAGAAAATAATAGTGTAAATTATAAATCATTTCTATGCTCATAAAGATCTACTCACCCAATTAGAACTTAAAATGTGATTTATAAATAAAAAGGAGATAGTTCTTCAACTCAATTCTTTATGGCCCTTTCCATTATCATGGTAGTGTATATTTACTCAGAACACAGCAGCCATGGTGCCACCATCCAAAGGTAGTCCCCATTAGTATTTTGGCAACTTGACATGTTCATCAACTTATATTTAATGTGTCGTATTCCTTACACTGGGCAAAATAGCAGTGACTTTGCAACTCTGGTTTTTAATGCTTGGGCTGTATAGGGACAAGATAATTATTCAAGGCTGTTGAATAACTTTCTTTCTTTCTTTGTTTCTTTCTTTGTTTCTTTCTTTGTTTCTTTCTTTGTTTCTTTCTTTGTTTCTTTCTTTGTTTCTTTCTTTCTTTCTTTCTTTCTTTCTTTCTTTCTTTCTTTCTTTCTTTCTTTCTTTCTTTCTTTCTTTTTTTCTACTTCTACCATGATATTCCCTCCAGTGGTTCAAGTGGACTTTGGTTAGTCGCCTTATTGTATTTGTGAATTTTTAAAATAAGCAAGGGTCAGGGATATAGCTCAGCGGTAGAGTTCTTGCCCATTGTATGTGGTATATTGGGTGTGCTCCTTAGCACTGAAAACAAATAACAGTCAAACCCAGGTTACGTAAAGAAGTGGATAAATCAAAATAAAATGTAAAATTATGATACACAAAAGTATTCTATTGATACACAGTGAAGAAGGCTGGCTGCAGAGCAAGCTGGAAGAAGCCTTACCTGAAGTCTGTTCATATCCTGGCCCTTGCATGTTTACTTTGTGCCAATTGCATTCTATATACAAGAGAGGGAATTAAGAGAAAAAAAAATGTAAATGAATTCTCATCGTCAGTCTTAGTCAATATTCTATTGCTGTAAAGAGATACCATGACCACGTTAAGTCTGATGAAGGAAAGTGTTTAATTGGGGCTGGCTTACAGTTCAGAGGTTTAGTCCATTATCATCATGGTCAGGAACATGGCAACATGTAGGCAGACATGTTGCTGGAGATGTAGCTGAGAGTTCTACATCCAGATCTACAGGTAGCAGGAAGAGAGAGAGCCAGTGGGCCTGGATTGGTCCCTTGAAACCTTGAAACCCACCCCCAGTGACACACTTCCTTCAAGAAGGCCATAGCTCCTCTCACAAAGCCACACTTCCTATTCCCTCCCAAGTAGTGCCACTCTCTGATGACTAAGCATTCAAACATATGAGCCTACAAGGGCCATTCTTATTCAAACTACCACATGGCGTTTATAATTTAGTGTGGCATGCAGATAGTGAACTTGATACAATGGTATTGAGTATTATCATGAAGAAAAACACAAGGAACCTTGTGACTTCACAGAAATGACATTATTCAGACTCAACTTAGACATCTATTAGCAGAGAAACAATTCCCATAAAGCAGTTACAAAAAATGAATCATATTACACAATACCACCTACAATATTCTCAGTCATTTCAGAAATTCTCAGTAGAGACAGTAAAGACTGGTATTCATTATGACCAGGACCTGTTAGTGAGTACTTAACAGATACTGGATATCAAAAGACCAAGTCAGACTTATTACTGCCTTCAGTCTTGCAGTGCAAGATACCCCATTATTCCAAACATTTGTTAAAACCGATGAAAGGCAACAGAGAGAGCTCACATAAGATTCTTGCCCATGTGAACTGTGACTTGACCAAGGCAAATGTAGACTCCTTGTCAGAAAGAAATGTCAAGCAGCTTGTATAACACGGGGTACCAACATGAAGTCATACTGCCCCTGCGGAGGCTGAAGCTAAGGCAAAGCCTTCCAAGTCACTGTGAGGTGTGGGAGATGGAAGGAAAAGATTTTACCTCAGAATGAAGAACTCAGTGTGGAGCCCTGACCTTGCTCTTCTGCTCTTTCCCATGGGAACATCAGGTGTCACGGGCACTTATGCAAAGCAACCTGGTAGGCGGCAAGAACTAACTTCATTTAGATTCTTCAGTATCAGATGCAATTTGAGGCCATCAAATAGAGCTAGTCAAGGCTTTCAAGCAGACGATGTGTGTAGTCCAGCCAAGATCATGTCTTCTGTAATACTAACATAATGGCTGTGCAAAATGTATCTCTTATGTTACGACAAGTCATGTTGATGCTTTCAGGTTGACCTCCAATGTTTCTTGGTTTGTCTCCATGACAACCTGTCTACTTAATCTGCTTTTGTTCCTCTGATTTTTGTTTTTAACTAACTTATTCCATCAGCATAAAATAAGAACCAAAGAAACTTTCTCCTACCTATGTAGTGGTATTGGCAAAGATAGCTTAGTGTCTACTGGGGATAAATACTTCCAACTATTAGATACTGGTGCCTTGTTCTGAATTTAGTTGATGGCTTCATGAACTGAGAAATTTAACTGTTGTGAAAACCCACCATGCATCATTCATAGTGGGAAATCAGGACAACTTCAAGTTCAGCTGAGACACAATGCTAGTTTTCTTTTGCCTCACCACAGAAAGCCACTCAAAAATGACTTGAGAAGTACCTATTAACCCTTACAATATAATCCCGACAGATATATTTTATATGTTTTAAAAGAATAGACCAAGGCAATTGATTCTATTTCATTATATACATTGTATGAATGTACGGAATGGTCAAATAGTAATTCTTTATTGGTCGAGTACAAATCATTTAGCTGATTGTCTTCGATATTCTATGTGACGGTTGTTAGAATCATGAAGCCAGGGTGGTGGGTAACCAGAAATGTTACCAATACCAAGTTTGAAACAATAGTTTTTCCCTATTTGTTTTCAAATTGTTTTTTAGCGAGAAAATAATAACACAAATTAGGAAACCTGGAAAATCTTGCAAAGTATAAAATAGCTCTGACAAAAGGCGAGAGACATCCAAGGCCTCAGTTGTAATGATGATTAAAGTGTTGCTGAGAGAGAGAGAGAGAGAGAGAGAGAGAGAGAGAGAGAGAGAGAGAGAGAGAGAGAGAGAGAGAGAGAGAGAGAGNNGAGAGAGAGAGAGAGTGTGTGTGTGTGTTAGGGGGTTGTATTGAAAAATGCAACATCTCAACTTAATCTATTTGTAAATTCAATGCAACACGATCAAAACCACAGTAAGAGCTTTTGTTCAATCTTTTGCTTTAATATTTTTTTCATTGCCTGGTATTTTGTTAAGTAACTTTCCAAGCATATGCATTATGGATGATGACTTAATGTACATCTCTGATCTGTCTCTCAGGCTCAATGGGAACCATTACTGGCACATGCCAAACAGACTTTACTTACTTATATTCTAATTATCACTCTATATGCATGCATGACTTTGAAGCAGACCTCACATATCAAAGAAGCTAGGTATATGCCACTTCAATGATATAGACTGTAAGAATTGTATTGCCTGGGTCGGGAAGACAGCTCACTGGCTGCATAGTACTCTTTGCATAGTGTAAAGACCCGTATTAAGATTCTCAGCATCTGCATGAAAGGCAGTTGTGACTGCTCATCTGTAAACCTAGGGTTTAGTGGACAGAGACAGGGTACCCCGCAGGGCTGGCTGGCTTCAGATTTAGCATGAGACCCTGCTTTATTAAAGTGAAGAATGATGGGAGAAGATACTGGATGTAAACCTCTGGCCTGCACATGCATGTGTACAAACATGTGAACACCTGTGCAGACATACACATAGTCATGCTTGTGTTTGCACACACAGATGCAAAACTGTACAAGCACATACATAAGAAAAACTACAAAACCATACTTCTAGGATGCTGTCATTCTGCTTTAAAAGGTGGAAAGTTGTTAAATCAAATACTTGTGAAAATCAAATTCAACACATACAGACACACATGCACACACATGTAATATTACATATAACACATAATGTGTAATATATGTAATATGTAACATATAAACATATATAATATAATATATGACATATTATATATAATTAATATGTTATATAATTAATATATGTGACATATACACATGAACACATATGTATCATATACATATAATACACATATGTATTATATAATACACACACACACACACATATATATATATATATATATATATATATATATATATATATATATATATATATATATATATAGCAAGGGCCATAAGTCAATCATTCCTTCTAAGTGACACAACCCACTGTGACAACTAGATCATAGCTTTTGGTCTTTTGGGACTCAAATGTCTAATATTTTAGATGTGTCTACATCCTAAAGAAGCAATACAAAGTTGAAGTGGAATCTATTTCAGTCTACCAAAATATGTACATGACCACACCCTGTACATATTTTAAATGGGCCATTTCCATTGTTTTCTCTATAGGTCTATAGACGGCTCTCATCTCATAATGAATATAACCCCTCCTCATCTTACCTCCAATTTTTATATGAATTTCTGCAATTTTTAGTGTTCCCTTAGTACACAGATCAGTTTCTACCCTTGCAGCTTGAAAGGCCACTTTACATACATAAAATGCAGTATTTACAAAATCTTGCTTCAAAGGCAACACAATTTTTGATTTGATGTCACAGTTAATTGGTTTCAATTATACACAAAAGCCAAAGCTGCTGAATCTTATATTTTTTGCTTGGTCAAGGGTATTGTACTTTGGAAAAATCTACATGAAAATCTGAAGTGGAGTCCAAGTGACGAATACTAGGGAAATTATAAATATTTTAATTAAATTATAAGTGCCCATACTTAGCGGGTCAGAAGAAGTAATTTTCAGTTACTCTACAGTATCCTACACTAAAATGTTTTATTTTTATTGTTTCCCCTTTGCTGATTTATCCTGCGGACACGCTTAGGAGCTGACTACACACTGTATAGCACCATCTAGAATTTACAAATGTTGAACACCCACTGCTTCTCCGAAAGCATTGTGTGAAAAGCATACATCTGTCTGTGAGGAACTTGCCCCATTTTCTGCTGCCTTCTAGCAGAAGGGCTCCTTGGACTTAGCTTGGGTTGGTGGTAACTTTTTAGGGAACACGTATAGCAAGTCAGAAGGACAACATACATCACAGCAAAGTGATTTCATTCATTCGCAAAAAGATCCACCGCGCCCATGTGCATTGAGGTGGGTGAGGCCAGTCCCCTCACTTTTGTTTATACTGGGTTTATGAATGAAATAACTTAAATTTCTTGTCTTGTCTGGGAAATCTTGTTTCCCTTGGCCTTGTCAGACAGCCATCAGTTGGTAGTGAGGGCAAGACACTTGTCTTACAGCTGCAAGTGTACAGTGGTGGACCTTTTCTTTCTTCTTGACACTTATGATTCTGTGTTAGTAGGCTTTCCCCCATTTTACTTCCACTGCTTGCATAGTGTCCACTTCCTTTAGAAAATTCATGTAGTAATAATTTCATTCAATTTTCTCTATTGATGATATCACAATTATTAAAGAGAGGTTTCACAATTGTTTGAATCACTCCAAAAGAATCTGGAGGGCCAAAATTAGCTTAGTTAGAATATACCTTCTTAGTGGGCATTTCTTGTTACATAATTATTAATGCAGGGACTCTTTCCTCCATGGGAATAGGGGAGAGTTTATTCTGGAGTCAAGCAGGAATGACCACGGCTCAGCCACATGGATTCAAATGACCACAAGTGCCATATTCCAACACAGGGGGTGGGTCACTGAGGTTTCCGTAGTTGCAGAAGATAATAAAGTCGTAAGTCAAGGAACTTTTGAATTTCACTGGTGGAAGAGTGAAGCAGCTGGGTGTATAACAGAGTAAGGAAGTGTCTGCCACGCATTTGAGTTGCTCTCTGACGATATTGCATTTGGGTCGGTGGGAGCTGGTGGTCTGTTAATATGGCAGGAGGTCTACCTCAGATGTGGCAGTGAGCGAACAACAGATAGTTGTTAAGGGGCTGGAGGTTGCTGAAGACCGGCTGGCCACAGGCAACACTATCAACCTGTAGAACTTTTACAACAGCCACGATTCCTTTTATTCTGAGAATTTCAATTCATATACTTTAGTTCCTCTTATAAAAACACAGATAATAATTAAAAAAATGGAAAACACACATTGATTACTTTTCCAATTTCAGAGCATTTCCCTGATATCATTTCAGATCTTAGTACTTCCTAACTAACGCCTTTCCCTGATAGACGACTGTTTATGAAGATTTGGGGGTCTCACCTCTCTCTCCTCATTTATTGATGGGTAGCTCCATGGCTCAGATCACTTATGGACCTCACAGAAGAGCAGAGTCCTTTGTTGCCACACATGCTAACACCCTCAATGAGACAACTAAGCATGATAGTCAAGAGGATTTTGCAATTGATCAAAGGCTTGAGCGGTCTTGAGAGCCATATAATCACTCTCATTCACACTGTGATGGGCTGTAAAGTGATTTATTCAAAATGGCTCCTTGTGAACTCTTAGTCACCTCCTCTTGAGTACTGCGTTCATCCTGGTTTCGGCATCTGTCTATAGGATACACTTGCTCTTCTTGAAGGGGAACTGTCCTGCATCTTCAGTATTGAAATCACTTAATCATGATTTCTCAAGTAGCCCACAGCATTAGTTATTCGAATTTCAAGCTGCAGTGTTCTTAGAGCAAGCTTAATAACTTCATTATACGCAGGGGCATGCTTCCCTAATTAGAACAATGAATGCCACAGTTTAACCCGGGGTACCTCTATCTCTAGCTGCAAGGATACACTGGACTTTCTCATTTAAAAAAGTTTAGAAGGGAAAGTATTGTACTTCTTTGTTCTTCCTGAAAGAAAGCCCCCCCTTCGAAAAGATCCAGGGTCTGATATTCACCGTTTGTCTTAGTCCTCATCTATTGCTTTATAAACAAAAGCATCCTTGAATATTTTCCAGAAGAATGTGATTTCCAATATAGCTAATGAAAACTAAAGCCATATCGTTTTTTTTTTTTTTTTCTTTTATTCTGGAGGGAAATTTCATCAAGTAATTAATTGGAAAAAAAATTGCTGTTTATTTTTCCAGTTTATTGGAAAACAAGAAATTGATTTGCATAAACAAGGCTAGAAGAACACGCTGCATTTTGATGTTTTGCTGATTTAAGGATCCAGGTTCCCAAAGCAAATTTGTGGGTTTTCTGAGTTGTTCAGTTCAGACTCATGAATGATGCCTGGCTGTTTCTGTTTGAAAAGTGAATGTCTTAAGATTGTAGTAAGCTCAAGATTTCAGTAATGACTTTCTTCTTAAAAGCTTTAAATGGTTTGTTTGCATGTTGTGTGGGGCCGGGCGTTGTGCGCAGGTCAGAGAGCCAGTTTTCCAGACTCAGTTCTCTCCTTCACCCACTGAGCTGATGAAGGCTGGGACCTACCTGGTAATTGAGTCACTATAGTTACTACATTAAATTTTAACTTGAAGAAACAGGTTAGAGGAGCCAAGGGACCTGAATTTGGTCCGATGTCTGGCATATGCAGAACACACACACAAAATCCAGGCCTGTGGATACCATCTGTGACTTCACCTGGTCTGACTTAGGGATCCCTTGACTGGAGACTTTCAGGCAGTAAGGATTTAGTATTTCCAATCCAGAGGCTCCCCAGGAGAGGAAGCCTTTTAACATAATTCAGTGGGGCTTGTGTCTGTGCTGTAGTTAGTCTATTTGCATATCAATGTGTGACCTTGGTCCCTCCTCTACCTCTTGCCCCTTTCTCCCCTCCCTGATTTTTTTCTAAAATATACAGAAAATAAACAATTAATTGGTTTTGGAACATTTAAAGCAGCTCCCATACATCTACAGGGGAGATGGAATTTTCTTTCTTTCTTTCTTTCTTTCTTTCTTTCTTTCTTTCTTTCTTTCTTTCTTTCTTTCTTTCTTTTTTTTTTTTTTTTTGAGAAAACATGCTGACTGATGACTCTCAGAGCAAAGACAAAGTTTGACTTGCTTCACAATATGATTTTAAATGATGGATGTTGTGATCAAAATACCCTTTGAAATCCTGCCTTAGATACCTGTGGGAAAGTTTGGCTTTCTTAGAGCTGGAGCTTCCATGGTGAGAGGTACTTTATTAGAACCACCAGACGCATTCATCATGACGTTAAACAGACTCAGACTGACTTCTGAAGAGGCACCAACACAACATTTACTCCCATCTCATCCTTCCCCTTGTGTGTTTGAAACGGTGGGTGTGCTTAATCCTAGTATAAAACATCTTAGTATGAAACAAAATGTACCCTTCCCATAGTGACGATAACATCTCAGATTATGTAACCAAGAAATCAAAGCTCAATCAAAAGCATTGATTCCACTAGGGCAACTAACCTTCCAGACCCTGGGCTTTCCACAATAACAATTGTACCCACCAGGCATTGGCACAAATCCGGGTCTGGTTGTAAACCTGCACCTTAACTGAGGAGCATATGCTCTAAATTTCACGCCTACAGATCCTTCACAGGCATTGTTCTCATTTCCATCTGCATCATGAGCCTCATTTTCCATCTGGAATCGTTCTTATAGAACACAGTAGTGTCCAGCAACTTCCATCCTAGGAAGAAAGGAATCTAAAGCCTTCCCTTGGGCCTCATCTCCTGTCTCCTCTCCTTGGAATGTTTACTCTATTGACATCAGCCCCGGTTCTTCCTGTGCCATCTTCTATTCAATCCACTTCGGGTCTGTCCCTCCACCACCACCACCACCACCTCCTCATTGCACTCTCCATCTTTCCCTGTCGAAGAGCTCCTACTGCGAACCTTACAGCCAGCATTCCATCTACTCTTACCCTTATCTCTCTGGCGTTCACTGTTACCTGCTTCTTTATTTTAAGCCACGTGTTCTCTCGGTGCCTAAGACATCCTCAGTACTGCACTGTGGCCCAGGGAACATTGCAGAAGAGGGAGTGGAAAGACTGAAGAGGCAGATGATGATCAGGGAGTTTGCTGTGAGATGATGTCTCCTGATAATATGAATCACCCATAAAGTCTCAACATGACTGCTCAAATATGATCTGGACAAGGACGATGACAATGAGTTTATGGGGTAGAGGGAAGCCGATGAAGCCTCAACTCTACACAAAGAACTACAGGCAACTAAGGAATGCCAAGAGAGAGAAATGGTCCTCTCTATTGAAGAGCACGCCAATTGGTTACCCAGAATGAAAGGGTCAGTCCTGAAACACATGTAAGGTAACATTTTACAGATGAGGTTGGAGATAGGAAAAGCAAGGGAGAAATGACAAGCTTAATAAAGGAAAAAGAATAAAAATAAACCCTAGAAACCCTAAAAGGATTCCATAGTCTCCTTTTTATTCTTCTTCTTTTCTAATGGATTCCTAAACTAATTCTTCCTCCTCCTCCTCCTCCTCCTCCTTTTCTTCCTCCTCCTCCTCTTTCTTCCTCCTCTTCCTTTTTCTTCTTTTTGTCTCTAAACCTCTCTTCATCTTCTCTCTGTACCATCTCTATTATCTTTCGTACTTAATCTTCTTAGCTGGTATCACTTCATTACATGTCTCTAACACTGTATGTCATTTGAATATTCTCTAGTACATTTCTCTTCCTGCTTAACTCCAAGTTGCAGATTTGTTCACACATTAATCCACCGAAATCCCTACTTAAATGCCTCCAGGCTATTTTAAACAAAATATGTTCAAAATGGACACTTTGGTTTCCAAGCTGGTACTCAGACCTTTGTCTCCCCCAGCCTTCCTGTTTCCACAAGTGACACCACCCTGTCCGTTTGTGGACATTTCAGATACAAATCTAGTCTTCAGCCTCTCCCCATTCAGTTGCTCGCATACATGTCTAAATCATCACTGAATAAAGAATTCTATTTTTAAAGTTTATCTTCTCCCTCGAATCTTTCTTTTTCTTGCTATCCTTGATAACCTCTGACAAAGTATCTATTTAGAAATTACAATAAATTTCAAAAAAATCTTTCAAGAACAGATAGTATCATTTTGGATCAGTTCTAAGTTCAAAAAAAAAAAAAAAAAAAAAAAAAAACATGAGTGGGAGGTTTGAACCTGAGTGGAAGAACTATTTTTTTCAATACATAACATACACGCAGTTTGTCCTTCACGGATGTCTCTCATCTGAGTAGTACATTTCTTACAACCAATGGCTCTTTTTTTTTGACACATCTTTGTTCCTCAGAATTTCTAGTGTGCAGCAATTTAGTTGCTCTTATAAATTCGGAGGGTTTTGGATAAGTTTATAGTGACAAAATAAACCAAATAGAGGTAAAAGTCTTCTCCAGGGCACGACAAACATCACAAGTCCATATGTATGTGACTAGGTCTCCAAAGTAGGCAATGTTGCTCCAAAAGTCAGTACAATCTAGTTTTTGTTGTTGTTGTTGTTGTTGTTTTGGTTTTTTGAGACAGTGTTTCTCTGTATAGCCCTGGCTATCCTGGAACTCACTCTGTAGACCAGGCTGGCCTTGAACTCAGAAATCTGCCTGCCTCTGCCTCCCAAGTGCTGGGACTAAAGGCGTGTGCCACCACTGCCCGGCTATATAGTTTGTCATCCTAGAGTTCTTAGGTCAGAGTCCAGCATGGGTGACACTAGGCTAGAATTAATTAGGCAGGTCTAACCTCTGCTTTACATTGTCTCTGTGTAGGTCATGGTTTTCATTGTCTGGTCCTTAGAGGATGTAGAACCTCTTTTGCACATTCTTCTCTCTTACATTGCATATGCAATATAATCCATAAACCTTACTATGTTCCGTGTGGTCCCAGGGACACTCATAGATCCTTGAGGCTTTATGCTAGTTCTTGTACAGGAACCATACATTTTCCAGGGACAGAATGTCTTCAGGATCTCAGGTTATCATTTCCCTGACCTTCCTTCCATTGGTTTGCCTCAGGGGCCTCATCTCTGATACTATGTCTGTAAAACACTTCCCTATCCAAGGGACTTCCTAATTCATAGCCTTATCCATAACCTTATCCACCATCTTGTCTTGTCTTCCTCCACCCCCTTCTCCTTCTCCATCTCCTCGCCTTTTTCTCTCCCCTCCTCTTCTCACCTCCCCCAGCTTTCCTCTTTTCATCTTACATTTTTTTCCTCCTCTCCTCTCTCCTAATTTCCACTCCCAATGCTTTCTCTCATTTTTGTATCTGTTTATGTACAGTGCTGGTATATTTACCTTGCCCTGAAATTAGTCAGAGTGAAGCTATAGGTACAGATTCGGTTAAGTTGAGCAATGAGAATTTGGAGAGGAGAAATGCTGTAGGCCAGCAAAAGATTCTCACACAGTCCATGACAATAACTTGGTGAAGTGAAACCTGCTTGATCTGGCTGTTGTTTTCTATTCCCCCTGGACACCAGTTCCTAATATATTTCTGAGGTTCAGGGGATTTTGCACACATTGATTCTTAATGTCTATGTACCTGACATTTTCAGTTGTACTGGGGTCAAGAAAATAGCTGTGTGAGGCGTTATCCAAGCAACCATGGGATTTTATTTCTATTGCTTGTCCTCTTTAATACTGGCTCTTTTGTCTCCATTAAAGTGTTAGTAGGCTTCTTAAAAATAGAACCATATTTCTACAGAGAGAGTGAAAGGGAAGACACCTGTAGCTTTTGCTGAGTTCTTAAGATTTTCTTATCTGCATGATGATGATCTCTTAAAGGCTAATCTCAATCTTTTTGTGTAAGGAGTGATCAATTCTGCATGTGTATATATGATCAAGTGTATATGTATATATGATCAAATCTCTTGTGTGTATATATATAAAATATATGATCATAGATTATCATATATGATCACATATAAAATATATGATCGAGTGTGTGCATATATATATATATATATATATATATATATATATATATATGTCCAAGTTGGTATATATATACATATATGATCAAATATATATATATATACATATATATATATGATCAAGTCTGTGTATATATGATCTAGTGTCATATATATATGTATGTATACATACACAATGTATGTGTATATACATACATATTTATATATGCATGTGTATATATAGGTGTGTATGCATACATATTTATATGTATATATGTATGTGTAGGTATATATGTACATATATGTATATTATATGCATATATGCATATATTGTGCATTTATGTGCATATTTGTACATATCGGTATGTTGTATCCCTTTTATCTTGCAAATGAGTGGATTCTATAGAGCAGATCTGGCACACCATCAGATCTCTTGTGGTGACATTCCACAGGTGTGTATCACCTGTGTTTGAAGGCATGTCTGAAGAGATAGCCACACACCTTAAAAATGGGATTGCTGTTTGTAGTATTCCTCTAGGATTTGTGAACCAATCAAAGTATCTCTTTTAAAGCAGACAAATTTACTTCAAAATTGATTTGAAGTTTGACAAAGCAAAGGAGGAGAGTTTATTTATTTATTTTTATTTTATCTTCTCCCCAAAGGAAATCTCTCATTTAATGTTGTCACTTCACATTAGCTAAGTGATGTGCTGCAGCTCAGATGTATCCTGACTTGGCCTCAAGGGAATGGGCAGGGTCCCACTGCATGAGAGAGGAAGTAGCAGATGTGGGTGGGGCAAAGAGTGGGTGGGAATTCCAGCCTAGCTATAGAAACTCCTGACTGACCTGATGACCCATGGGTCAGCCCCGCGGTGGATGAACAGATCTCGTGTAGACAGAGTGGGCTAGGTCGTCGTGTCTGCATGCCTGAGACGAGCACTACAGAGCCAAAAGCAAGTCCTAGGGGTGTGATGTGACGAAGGAACAGGCCAGGCCTGGGGGACAAGTCAGGGTGATTGGCTACGAAAGAGACGTCACTGATGATGTCACTGCTCAAGAGCTCAGACTTGATCCACTCATTGTCCATTCTGAGGTCACCATTGGCTTCATCACAGTGAAAGGCTAAAATCGTACTGTTTGCAAATGAGTCCAAAGACCAGAGATTATAAAGGGAAACTCAAAACTCATCATCTTCTCTAGTTTTTAAAGTTAATTTTTTACTCAGTATAATTTTATTTTGTGTGTGTGTGTGTGTGTGTGTTTTAATCCTCTTGCCTTGTGCCCACTTTTAGTTTGTGGAAAAAATTCTTAGAGGATAAGAGGCTATGCTTGTAAGCCAAACAAAATAGGGAGCCCTTGGTTTTTCTCTCTAACCTCTGGGAAACCTGGCACAGTCATTTCTGTGTGATTCTGAATGGGAGCATGCTACATATGGGGAAGCGAAGGAAACTCTATTATCCAGTTGGAAAAAAACAGATTGGATTACCAGTCACTGGTGTGACCTGTTAATTTTCTTAAGGAAACACAAGCCTCTTTTAGTATTAACTGTAATGCCAAAAGTATATTGCAAGAAGCATTTTGATCAAATTATTTTTTTTAACCTTCTATTATCTTCTTTTCACTGGGGGTTTATTATATTTTCCCTCCTTCTTGTTATTGTAAAGTTTATATTGAATGCATGAGAGGGCTAAAATACAACCTTTTCTTGGTGCAGAACCTGGTCACCCAGCTGGTGGTTTTATTCTAAGAAGAATTGCCTGGGGAGGTGATTTACTGGCAAGAGTAAAATCAGTATATCCTGCCATGTCCCCTGATGTCTTCCTAACAGACACATTACAACATAAGGTATGGGATACAGAGGGGGCTCGGCTTCCAAATCTGGACTTTCACCGACTGAAAGCCTGAATGAGGATGACTGCAGTCTGCAGTTGCAGGAAGAACAGATGCATACTAAGTTTTAAATGTTACGTTGCTTAACGGTCAACAGGTAAAGGATTTTACATGTAATGCTTAGCCTGTCATTAATGCAGCCTATCTTAATAGCACGTAGTTTCATAAACCATCTCATTTAAACTATGGAAAAATAGAGAAAAATACTTTTAAAGTCCTGCTGTTTGAATGTCGGGGGTCTCCTAGGTTCAAAGATGGTTGTTTATTTCTGAATCTGCTCCCGTTACAGAAATACATTCGTTGCTGCAAATGACTTTGGCTTCTCTGCTTTCTACTTCCACCCGGTGAGGAATGTCTTCTGACCTTCTGTGAAACAATAGTCATCTCTTTCCAGCGAGTAAATGGCTTGACTTGGGATGACGCATTACTGCTTCGGGAGCTCGGGCGCCCTTTCGTATGTCATGTGGAGTGCTGTCAAATTCTGTAATAACCTGGGAAAATGAATTCACCCTCAAACCAATCTTTCTTGATTTCTCGCTCTTCCGAGAGGGAGTGATTGCAAATAGTCTGTGGCCATTTCTGCCCTTTCTTTTCCTCATCATATGTCCTTAGGTAGCTTCTCACAACCAGCCCTTCTGATACCCCCAGGGCATGGCATCGTTGTCTTGGTGAGTCATTGAGTTCTATTATCTGAACTTTTTTTTTTTGTCCCTCACCCCTTCATTTCTTATCCTTTCATATTAATTATTCAGCTATGTAACAGATTGCTCCCAAATTACTGCCATACAATAAATGATAGCACATATAATCTAATAATTTCTCTGAGTGTAGAATTTCAGAGGGACTTAGCTATGATGGTTCTGACCTGAGACCTCTTAAAATGTGGCATTTAATGTACGCTGTGGGATTCAGCATCCAAAGGCTTGACTACTTCCAGAAGCTCTGCCTTCACAGTGGCTCACTCATGGTTATTGGAAAGCCTCAATTTCTTGTCACTTGCATGCTTTGTTAAGGTTCTTGAAATGTCCATATGATAGGGCAGCTGACACTTCTCAAAGACCTAGCCATGGACATCATAGACTGTCACCTCTTTGGCATTCTTCACAGTGAGAATACGTCTGCAGATTCAGGCCTTCAGTATTCCCTTGAAGTGCATTGTGTTTCCTTAAATGAGCTTTTAAATTCTCCATCCACAAACTCACCTAGCCGGGGTACTCTATGATCCTCTTTTGGTGCTGAATTTGGACCATCAGGTAAGGTCATGGATCCCTGAATTTGCTCAGGGTTGTCAGTATGTAGCAATGCCTGGACATTTACGATTAGGTAGAAATTCTCTGCCATTGAACTCTATGCCTGTCACGCTAGAATTTCAAAACCTGTCTAGCACTAGAATTGAAATTGAGTTTAACTTGTGAAGGTTGTAAGCTGCTTTATGTAAAAAAACTTGAGTCATGTATATTTCTATTGAAAGTATATGAAGCTTAAGAATCAAGATTAACTTCTTTCATGGGTATTTTATTCCCTATTTTAGTGAGGAATGAAGTATCCATGTGTTTGGTCTTCCTTATTCTTGACTTTCTTGTGTTTTGGAGATTGTATCTTAGATAGTCTAGGTTTCTGGGCTAATATCCACTTATCAGTGAGTGCATATCTAGTGACTTCTTTTGTGATTGGGTTACCTCACTCATGATGATATCCTCCAGATACATCCATTTGCCCAAGAATTTCATAAATTCATTGTTTTTAATAGCTGAGTAGTACTCCATTGTGTAAATGTACCACATT
>NC_034598.1:29463333-29471052 GCF_900095145.1 Mus pahari
GTCTTATTGACAGTATCTTTTGCCTTACAGAAGCTTTGCAATTTTATGAGGCCCCATTTGTTTATTCTTGATCTTAGAGCACAAGCCATTGCTGTTCTGTTAAGGAATTTTTTCCCCTGTGCCCATTTCTTCAAGACTTTCCCCCACTTTCTCCTCTATATATTTCAGTGTCTATGGTTTTATGTGGAGTTCTTTGATCCACTTAGACTTGAGCTTTGCACAAGGAGATAAGAATGGATTAATTCATATTCTTCTGCATGCTAACAGCCAGTTGGGTCAGCACCATTTGTTGAAAATGCTGTCTTTTTTCCACTGGATGGTTTTAGCTCAAGAAGTGGCAGAGACAAAGTTTGGAGCTAAGAGGAAAGGATGGACCATCCAGAGACTGCCCCACCTGGGGGCCCATCCCATAATCAGCCACCAAACGCAGACACTATTGCATATGCCAGCAAGATCTTGCTGAAAGGACACTGATATAGCTATCTCTGTGAGGCTACGGCAATGCCTGGCAAATATAGAAGTGGATGCCCACAGTCATCTACAGGATAGAACACAGAGACCCCAATGGAGGAGCTAGAAAAGTTACCCAAGGAGGTGAAGGGGTCTGCAACCCTATAGGTGAAACAACAATATGAACTAATCAGTACCCCCCCCAGAGCTCGTGTCTCTAGCCTCATATATAGCAGAAGATGGCCTAGTCAGCCATCATTGGGAAGAGATGTCCCTTGGTCTTGCAAACTTTATATGCCCCATACAGAAGAATGCCAGGGCCCAGAAGTGGGAATGGGTGTGCAGGGGAGCAGGGTGGGGGGAGGGTATAGGGGACATTTGGGATAGCATTTGAAATGTAAATGAAGAAAATATCTAATTAAATAAGTTAAAAAAAGAATCAAGATTAATACTCTGACCAAAATCGAACTCATGTACACCTAGTAAAGGATATTCTCACAATTCTAACTAGTTACTACAATAAACAATATGTATTATACATGAAAGCTTTTAGCTTTCAGAGAAAACAGTCTCAAATATAGCTAACCTATACAAGAATCAATGTTACTATGTTATACCTGCTTCAGGCTTTAGACTCCATGTTCACAGTTGGTTGTTGAGCAGGCAGGAATGTTTACTATATATTAAATTTTCTTGACAGACTTTATTAGAGATATGATAATGACACATACTTATCCATGTGCATACAGTCCTATAGCCTCACCACTATGTACACACATAAGAAATTCAAAATTGTCCCAATGCTTTTGTATTAAATCACAAATAAGCTTTTCAATGTATGGGTCTGCATGCGTGACTATCTATATGCCATGCATTGCCTGAAGAGGCCAGAAGAGGGCATTAGATCTCCTTTGAACTAGAGTGACAGATGGTTGTTAGCCTCCATGAGAGTGGTGTGAATTGAACCAGAGTCCTTTGGAAAATCAATCTGTACTCTTTAACAGCTCTCCAGACCCACAAATACATTTTAAACTAGGAAAGTTAAATACTTCTTTAATTTAAGAGGTCATTGTAAAACATACTTAGTAATAAACACAAAATTTCAAAGCAGAAATGATGGGAAAGCATGCAGATTTTCCAACCTAGGAATTTTATAGAACATTTGTATAAATTCTAATATTATCTATTTTATTACAAAAGTATAAATTTTTAGAGGGAACATTGGACTTAGGTAAACTTAACATACTGATATAAGATGTACTGAAATTGGCAAACAGTGATACACAATATGAACCTAAAAAGAAAATGTCAGAATTGTCATATTTCTCTCCCAAGCATTTCCTTATTATATATAAATGATATATAACACAAAAATGATAAAAAAACTCTTTTATCTTGGTGTTCTGTCCTTTTGTTCCTTAATGGACCTGTACATCAAGGTTTCCTATGGGTTTCCTGTTGATACGGAGCTTTTATTATGCGGATAGAGAGTGATCCAAGCTCATTTTTGCTGTTGTTATCGTCTTCAAGATGGACTGGAGAATATCTAAAAACACATCTTCCCTTCACACCTATCCCTAGGGTCAGAATTGGACCAGATACCTGTCTACAGTCTCTGACTTGTGGTCAGAATTCGCGTGTGGAATCCAGGCCGTGTTTCATATATAAGTCTATGTCTTAGTCTGTGTCAAACTAACCCAGCATAGTCGTGGGGAAGGGCTCACTCTTGTATGGGTTCTCTATTTCTGATCTTGTAATCAAGAGTAGGGTTGCACTGGAGGGTATAGGGAACTTTCGGGATAGCATTTGAAATGTAAATAAAGAAAATATCTAATAAAAAAAATAAAAGGTTACGAATGGAAAAAAAAATTTACCAAACCTTATTTTAAAGTTACTAGGACTTCATAATTACATTGTTTGTAATATTTTGTAGTATTTTTAGATTACATTAATATTTAAGTAACTAAAATGAAACAACAGTAATAGCATCAGGCTTTAAATTTTTGAATAAAATATTAATATTCATTGTATTATTTTAAAAAAAAGAGTAGGGTTGCCTACTAAATCAGAAGATCAACTTACACTATTGTCCTGTTTCATGTCTCAGCCTGATACTTAGGGTCCTCCACAGGCTCCACCCACAGGCTCCATTCACAGGTTCCATCCACAAGCTCCACCTACAGACTCCACCCACAGGCTCCACCCACAGACTCCATCCACAGGCTTCACCCACAGGCTCCACCCACAGATTCCACCCAAGGCTCCAAGCACAGGCTCCATCCACAGGCCCAAATGCAGGTAACTGTTGTCAGTGTCTTCTCAGAAGAGTTTCCATCATTGGACCAGAGGAGGTCCCAAGCAAAGGCCTGTGCTTCTACTGTATTCTACCTACAGTGAGTTGAAGCTTTCCCTACACCATGATGGCTGAGAAGGTGAGGGTAGTATTGGTGAAGCTGTACTCCTGGCTACCAAAGCTACACAAAGGCTGCAAGGACCAGCACCACACAAGGGTACAGCAAGGCCCAACCTCAGCTGGTGATGATGCAGGATGAATCTGAGTGCTTGTAAAGTATAGGTCTCAGCCTGGTGCCCAGAGGAATCTATTTCTCCACCCATAGGGACCATCTTGTAGGTATCTGTGCTTGAAATGAAGGAATATGGTGGTAGTAGTCCATTGGATGTCAAAGCTGATGTTGAGCTACATTATATTCTGTGACATAGTCAGAGACTTTTTCAGTCTAAGGGACACTGGTTCCCATTTGTGGCCTAACAGTGATGCCATACACAACTTGAGCCTGTCTCTCTGGCCTCTGGGATTCTTTTTCATGTTGGGACAGGTTTAGAAGCTCTTGGAGGTTAGGCCTGGATGGAAAGGCCTTTACTTTCTGTTTAGAACTGGATGTCACTTTTATGGACATGGAACTGATCTATAAGGCAAGGCAAAGTCTCACGTTGCTCTTTGAGTCCTGTGTGGAATGTTGACTCATCTCATTGTCCCCATCTGAGAGAAGAGTGACGGGATTCTCTCAGCTGCTTGGCTGTCATGGCCTCGTAGGCTCGGCCTGTGGGTATTGGGTAGGGAGTAGGGGCTCTGTATGGCTCTGACTCCACTCAGATAGGCTTTGTATATTTATGCTTAGGCTTAATTTGAGACACTGCTCTTCATGATTTGTGGGGTTAAAAGAGCGACTGTACTTCCTGCTTTCTCTAACATGCTTTTTCTTGTTACTGAGTAAGCTCAGGCACCAGAAGAACAAAGTATCTTGTACATACATGACAGTGCTTTTAACAAAACCCACTACTTTGTGTGATTCCTCTGAACACCCGAAATGAACACTCATTAAAAGTAGGAGGTAAATTTGTTGGGAGAAAGAGGGATTAGTAGATGGAATGGAAATAAGAGAAGGTGGGGCAGTTAATGTCACCAGAATGTATCACCTATGTATAGATGGTCATAGAATGCTCTTAATTGCTAACCAATCTCTCCAACCATAAGGAAAGAGACTAAAGATTATCTACATCAAAGCTGCATATCTGAATGCCTATGGAGGATTGTCTTCATTGGCAATTAAAAAGAAGACTCAGGAAGACTAAGCCCACTAAGGGAAATGCCATTCCCTAAGCTAGACTCTGAACACTATGAAAGTGATTCTGATGGAATTGGTAAAGTAGGCTGAACATTGCCTACATGTTTGGGAACTTAAAGAGCCTCCAGGTACTGTTGTTTAAACCCACTGATTAGCCTAGCAATTTTACCTCTCCTGTAGTCACTAGATCAAGTGCACTGAGTTAACATTGTTCTGAAGCCCATTATGTCAGCATGCTTTTGGATACATTGCTTTTTGTTTCTCCTCATAAGCAATGGTTTCATTTTTCTCAACATACATTGGATGCTTTCATTTTGAATCTAGTTTTTAAATTCTACCAAATCCCTGCTTTATTTTTTTTTTAAAAGATGATTTTAATGGAAATTAAATTGCATCCCTTTTCACTTTCCCTTTTCTACCATTAGCCACTCCCAGATACCCTCCCTAGAACTCTTCCTCTGTCCCCTCTACATTCAACATACATACATATGGATGCAGATCACAATAATAATCACGAAACCTCCAAGTTTTAACCCCAAGTGCAAGCTTTCTCCTGTGTTAAGGCGGTCATGTGGCCTATGTTTGAAAGCAGTAAGGGAGGGACAAGCAAATGTTAAAACTAATGCCTCATTTCCAGGTAGACAATTCCTCCTGCAGATCAGATGACAGCACATTGTTTTGGTGGAAGAATGCTGGCATCCTGCATGCTCTGTATGAACCGCCCCATGCCTCATGCCATTGGCACTCTGGACCACGTATTGGCAGTGATGCACTTAGCAGATGGGGCTGAGTGCAGGCAGTGAAGTGTGCAAGCTCTCTCTCTCTCTCTCTCTCTCTCTCTCTCTCTCTCTCTCTCTTTCTCTCTCTCTCTTTGAATTGATTAATGGTTTTGATGGCAGAAATTCAAGGCCAGAGTGTTGGGACGACTGTCTTTGTGTTGTACGCAGTGTCTGCAATTAAAGCTCTAGGGCCACTCCTTTTTTTCTCTCTGACTCAAGCTTAATTAATTTTAAATTAAAACAAATAGTTTCCATGACCACATGAGGTCCATTTGGGGGTTTGGCTCATCAGGATTAGCATGATGAAGTCTCCACCCCTTCATTATCCTCCACAAAAGACCCCCAGGAAGAAGATGGAAAATGCCATCCAAAGTGGCATGTTGCTACTAAATATTTTGATATATGCTTGACATTTTCATATCCGTGTCCTATGTAGAGAACCTGTAGGTGTCCTTGTGGAGGGTGCCAGTGGCCTAATGTAGCATAGAGTCCCTGTGGGTATTTGGCGATGCTCTACAAGCTAAGGAGGCTTCTCGCCAGGGCATCAAGAGTTATTTTAGGCTAGTTCTTAGTCTAAAATAAAGATACCTTCTGAAATGTGGTTTGCACATGAAACTCGGTAATCACATCTTGCCTGGTTATCCTTGTCCAAATCTGCTTTGTTGGTTAAGGCTGTATTCTGAAGCAAACAAGATCAGGAGCTTACTTTCCGTGTGAGTGACTTGGCTTATTCTCCTATATTGTCACAGATTTCCCTTTTGATCTTCCTGGGGATCTTCTTATAGATAGGCACCGTTCCTTTGCAAAAGAGAATTGATAATCACTGTCTTCACCCTTCCTAGGAGAATGAGGCCAGCATGTTTCATGACAGGCAGCCAAAATCTGAAATTATTTTAACATGCTTCTGGGTCCAGAGGCTCTTTGGGGGAGTTTGTGTGTGTGTGTGTGTGTGTGTGTGTGTGTGTTAGTATTTGTGTGTTGGAGTGTATGTGTATATATATATGTATGTATATGCATGCATATCTGTATATTTAATATACATATATTAAAATGTATATGTGTCAGTCTCTTGTGTGTATGTGTCAGTGTCTATGTGTTGGGGTGTATGTGTTTATGTATTTATATGCATGTGTATATGTCAGTGTATATGCAATATGTATATTGCATGTATATGTGTCATTCTCTCTCTCTCTCTCTCTCTCTCTCTCTCTCTCTCTCTCTCTCTCTCTTCTCTCTCTCTCTGTGTGTGTGTGTGTGTGTGTTACATGAGTTCTTACTTGTCAATTAGAGCCAAAGGCTGAATTTGTGCTGAGTTGGTCAGTTGGATAAGAATAAACCAGCACACAAGATATTTTTGCTTCATCATGACATATCACACAGTCCTGTCAGCTTAGTCTCTGCATGCTCCACATGTTGCCACATATATTCTCATTTACCTGACTTCTCTGTGTTGGAGGACCATGTAAAAGATGCCATCAGAAAAGATTCTGATCCATGAGTTTGAGTATTGAGTAGTGCCAGAACCGAGCGTCTGTAAGCTTCTCCTTGGGTTGTCCCTGCAGTGATTAGGTTCTTGTAGAGAGCCTAGAAGCAGAAGCCTCTGCAAACACGAAAGCTGGGAATTAATGTCTGCCAGGAGGTAGCATGGAATAACCCCTTGAAAGCATCTATAGGGCTGATGTAAGACGAAGAGAGCCTAGCAGAATGGAAGTCTGTTTAATTAGCAAGGCCTTCTCTAGCCAGCCTGCTGATACTGAAGTCTCTTAGAGCCCTATCCCAACCTGCCTACCTTTTCAGAAAGTATTTTATGTGTATGAATGCCTGCCGGGGCCAATGGTGCTGTACTTCTTAGAAATAGAACTACAGGCCTTTGTGAGCCACCACGTGGGTGCTAGGAACCAAATCTGGGCCCTCTGTAAGAGCAGAAAATGTTCTTAACAACTGAGCTACCACTGCATTCTAGAAGAGTGGCTCTCAATCTGTGCATCGCAACTCCTTTGGGGGTCACATATCAGATACCCTGCAGAGCAGATATTTACATTATGATTCAGAACAGTAGCAAAATTACAGTTATGATGTAGCAACAAAAATAATTTTATGGTTGGGGGTCACCACTCCATGAGGAACTGTATTAAAGGGTCACAGCCTTAGGAAGGTTGAGAATCACTGCTGTAGAATGTCTACCTCCTGTCTATTATCACAGAGTTAGAAGACAGAGCTTTCTTCAGGTCAATAGGTCCATGTAGAGATCTTACTAAATTCTGATTTCTCCTTTTAGGAAGACCTCTGTTATTGTGCATGCTGCTGTGCTTAAGACAAATTCTGTTTTGTTGGTGACTTAACGTAAGAATAGGATTAAAAGAACTAATATTCATCTAATAAAAGAACACTGGTGTTCCTCATGCTGCACAATTGGCATTTTCCAAATGGCAGTACATTCGCCCCATTTACTTAAGTCACTAACAAGCTCTGTCTCATACCTATTTTTCAGGCCTCCTTCCAAATCCCGAGGTCGTCAGAGTCCCTGAGCATAGTTATCGTGTCTGACATGGTTATCGTTGTTCAGGGGAGAAGAGATTAGGCTGTGTTTGAGTAACAAACCTTGCAATATCAATAGCTTAACATGGACAAGCTGAGATTCCTCTCAGGCAAATCCTGCTGAGTGTTTGGAATCCTTCAGGCAGTGTGACTTGAGAAATACACCAATTTGTGACTCTGATATCATGGAGCAGGGACATGGGTTCTAGTTCTCCACAGCAGAGTACGCACATGCACACACACATATCCCACAAACACACATATCCCACAAACACACACATACATGCATACACACAGGAATATAAATATAGAAAGAGAGGAGAGAGAGAGAGAGAGAGAGAGAGAGAGAGAGAGAGAGAGAGAGA
>NC_034598.1:29471089-29475808 GCF_900095145.1 Mus pahari
GAGAGGAGAGGAGGAGAGGAGGAGAGGAGGAGAGGAGAGGAGAGGAGAAGAGAAGAGAAGAGAAGAGAAGAGGAGAGGAGAGAAGAGAAGAGAAGAGAAGAGAAGAGAAGAGAAGAGAAGAGAAGAGAAGGAAGAAGAAAAGGAAGAGAGGAAGATGAGAAGTGGAGAGAAGAGAATGATGGTGAGACGCTATTATTTATTAGTTAACAATCAAGAACTAGCTGTGGAATATGGGCCTAGGATGACAGGGAGGGAAGGAGACCTAGGAAACACAGACCATCATCCTGATATCATGCCACTTCAGTTTCTCATTTCCCTTCCCTGAACTTTATCCCCTCAGCATGCATTGCGTGCAAGCATCCTCCAGTCTGGCTCCCTTGCTCTGGTCCCTGACATCTATGATGCATCCTGAGCACCGCTGTCAGAGTCAGCCTTTGGAAACACGGCTCACCTGCCTGCATTCATACCGCCACAACATTTACACTCTTGTACCCATCGCTTTTTATGAGCCCTGGATTCCTCAGGATGTGTCTGTCATGTGAGACCTCTTAAGCTTTCACTCCTGGATCCACTGCCAACCTTATCAATGCTGAACTCCAGTGTGAACAGTAGACCTGAATTTTTCATCTCTGAACTGAAATCCCACCCCCACCCCTGCCCGGAATGTGTGCTTTGCACAGGTTTCACTAGACACAGTTATTTTCAGTGTCTTTTTTTCTGATTCTGTCCATCCTTAGTGTCCCCGGTCAATAACCCTAAAGTGATTGTTCTCTTGCTGCCCTGCCATTCCATCTATTGTTCACGTCAGTCAGCAGGCCCATGCATTACTGGCCAGTGTCATTACTTAGCTCTTTGTGGCCATTTGTCTTATCTCTTCTATTAGGTCATTTTCAGGATTAAAAACAGTATCTATCCCTGTACACCCCACAGACTGCAGGAGGGTGCTAAGCAGATGCTAAGGTATGGGAAGATACGCTGCAAAGGATGAATGAATGTGTGGTTGACTGGACAGTCTCTACTTTGCTTTATATAACTGGTATGTAGTGGTAAGTTTAGCTGCACTGCTTTGGCTCCTGGAGGGTCACATTCCCAGCCACCTTCCCAGGAGCTCTTTGGATTCACGAATGAAAAACACACACACACACACACACACACACACACACACACACACACACACACACGTCAGTTAATTTTTGACATGCCGTGACTAGCTCAAAGCTTAGACACTCCTAAAACCTTCTCCTGCTAGCAAATGCTCCTCTTTGGTACTCCTGAGACTCCTAAACCTTCCCTTGCTACCCCAGGCCCAATTGAGGAAGTGGCCATTGGCCATGCACCCAAATTCTTACATGGTTGGTTGGCTTTCTCTCCTGCAGCTCTTACATCCCATCCTTCTCTCCTGAGTCACGGCGATTCTCCCTCTCCTTCCTTTCTCTGAGTCCCAGTCCATGCAAATCTTAAAAGACCTACCTCAGTCTACCTGCCCAGTCATTGGCTGTTGGCTCTTTATTGATCCATGAAAAAGCAATTGGGGAGGAGGACTGTCGTCAGCATTTGGACATGCAGATTCCTGATTTTGGGGGCCAGATTAATTCAAAGTGTTAGAACCATTCCCCAACACTGGAAAGTTCTCATTTCTCATGGACTTATATTAATGATATCATGGTATTTACATTTTATCTCTAGAATGTAGTGTTCCTGCCTGCACGCAGACCGGCGCCTTGTCTGCATGGGCAGAACACCTTGGGGTGGGTTCGCACTCTTGCCTGCTGAACCCACTGTGGATTCGAACTGGAGGACGAGAACTCCTAAGAAGGAACAGGGCTGCAAAGGAAAATATTGGGCCCTGACACGTATCTGATCAAAGCCCATATTTTATTGTTGGAACTGGCTTAAATACAAAGAAGAGTTCCCAGCATGCCCCAGAGTCCCCTGAAGTTGCCACGAAGTTCTCGCGATGATGGGGGGCAGTCCGGGCGACAGTGGGCGGTCCAGCGGCGGCGGTCCTGCGATGGCGGCGGTCCGGCGACAGTGGGCGGTCCTGCGACGGTGGGCGATCCGGCGACGGTGGGCGGTGACAGTGGGCGGTTCGAGGACGCTGTGTTCCGGCTGGTCTGGTGCGCTCTAGCTGCTGTACTCTGGCGTCCCTGTAAAAGGCAGGACCCAACACTAGAACACTGACAGTATGAGGCCTGTGGCGTACAAATCTTAGGGTGTGTGTTGAGATTCGAAAAAAATAGCATCTTTGCTTGTTCTATTAAAATGAGAAAATTCTATATTGTCTTTACCAGTGACTCAAGTTTGTAGTCCAAGACAGTGGACGTTGGGTGCTCTATTCTGCTTTACATAAGTCTAGTACTATTATGAGTAGGAGGAGTCTGCATAGTATTGAACATAAGGGTTAGAGCCAGACTGCTCTGGGTTCAAACTCTAGAGGCTGCCATTATTATATGAGGAATTTGATGACTAGGCTTCTGTAAGTTTCTATGAAATGGGCATAGAATATTCCTCCAACATAAGGGGCACTATACTGCGTTCAACATCACCGTTGTCTCTGCTGTTTTGCTTCCTGGAGTCTTCCCCTGGAGAAGTCACGGGTGCAGTAGAAACAGATTCACAGGATGGGACTGTGCTGGATTTTGTCAGTGGGTTCTCCCCAGTGAATCTCAGGACAAGCTGTTGCTTCTGTGGCCTTACAGCCCGCTGGAGCACTTCTCCATGGTAACGCCAGGACAAGCCTGCTTTATGAGAGGGCTGGGTGTAGGAGAAGGCAGAGGAGTTGTGACAGCCTTCACCACAGTTGCTCCTTAAATTGGGTAAAACCCTGATGGCTCTGTATCGAAAGGACAGCTCTCCTTAGATCCCAACACCGATGGGGGAAAAGGAAGGCCTTTTTGCCCATTCTTGTCCTGTTCTGCTCCCTAGCAGAGTAGCTGAATGACGAACGACAGATTTAAGGTTTTTTTTTTTTTTTTTTTTTTTTTTTTTTTTTTTGTGTGTGTGTGTGTGTGTGTGTGTGTGAATAGTGGCAGCGTCATATGGAGCAAGAGAATCTACAAACATTTTGAATTACAGGGACGCTTGTGAAACTGTGTGTTCTGTTCTGCTTAGCAGCATTTTGTTTTCTATGGCCGTGGTGCCTTGTTTCAATAGTGGGGGGCTGAGGCTGCTGTGAGCAGGCTCCTGAGTTTCATTGTATTCTGAAAGATTAACAGATACATCTGGATTTTAAGGGACAAAAATGTACTCCAGCGGATACACAGAGCCAAAATGCGGCAGATTGAATTTGACGTTAAGTTCAAAATGTGTGCTTGCAGAGAGGGGAAATAAAACGAAGGGGCAGTGGGCATGGGGCATGGGGCATGGGGCATGGGGCATGGGGCATGGGGCATGGGGCGGTGGTTCTGTCTTCATTTAGTTTCTCTGAGCTTCGGCTCCCTCTTTTCTGAACTTAGAAAACCTGGCTCCTTTCTTCAACTGTATTTCTTCATCTACTATTAAATCTATTACTTTCTGTATTGGGGTGGGGGGAGGTTATCTAAAATGCTAGTCCCATTAATCAAGCCAAGTTTTTAATCTTACAAACTCCAAACTTTACATATTATACATTTATACTACTGTCCTGTATTGTAAGCAAACTTTCTTCATCTCTGAGCTAAGCTTGGGTGTAAAACCAGAATACAGTTTCTTGCATTCCTTGGCAGGGTCTAAAAGTTATATAAGACCTTAACTCCCCTGGAGTTTAAGACAAAAGACCAAAGTGTTGAATAAAAAGAAATGACTATAAACTGAGTTCTAAGACCTGGTAACCTGAGGCTGGTCATGGTGTCAGAAAAGGGGAATCTGAATTTATGTTTCTAAAAAGCATTTCCACCTTGTTTCCCCAGAAGCATTATAAGTAGCTGTCTTGTGGGTAAATGGTCCACAATGTTATCAGGCACACATCTCTCCTCTCTTCAAATGGGTCCTTGCTCCAGAAGAAGCAGTGATCACTGATTCCTCACATGGTTCCCAAGTGTCAGCAGACACAGGTAGATGATGTATGGGGCAAGCCTTAGCAATGGAACTAAGTCCTAGAAGCCCTGCCTTCCTCAAAGAAACACAGTACAGGAGAAAAACCAGTGCTTTCCGTGCAGAAGAAGTCTCCCAGAGCAGTGTCCCTACTCAGAAACCCTGAGTCCTGCTCTGTCTACAGAAATCTCTGGGTATGCATTACATTTTGGAGCCAAGTCTATTTAGTGGTGAGGAGATGCTCAGAGCAACCCAGAAGACATTGCTCCAAGTTCTAATGCACCAGGGTCCATACCAACATCAGGAAGAGATGGCGGGTGTCTTATTTAAACTAAGTGGCTAATAAGGAGACAGGAGAAAAACAAACATTAGATTCCGGATCTTCCAGTTTCTTGGTCTGGAGTCTGTACAGAGGAGGAACAAACAAGAGTGCCACTGAGTCATGTGTCTTGGGGCACCTCAGTATAGTCTTTCAAAGAACAATGTAAACAAACAGAATCCTTTCTAGGGATCATAGAGGTTTAAGTAGAGATGCTGGCAAGAATAGCTCTCCAGGGTTCAGATTATTACAGAATATCACAAATTACTTTTTCTCTCCTGCTTGGCGTATGGTGGCTTTTCTTCTTCTTCTTCTTCTTCTTCTTCTTCTTCTTCTTCTTCTTCTTCTTCTTCTTCTTCTTCTTCTTCTTCTTCTTCTTCTTCTTCTTC
>NC_034598.1:29476033-29497472 GCF_900095145.1 Mus pahari
TCCTCCTCCTCCTCCTCCTTCTTCTTCTTCCTCTTCTTTCTTCTTCTTCTTCTTCTTCTTCTTCTTCTTCTTCTTCTTCTTCTTCTTCTTCTTTATTTTTTTGCATATGAAACATTTTTTTAAAAGTCACAAAACAGGAGATGCTAAATTTAGTAAATTTGTCCTTTCAAATTTAGTAAACAGATAGCAAAGGTTTTAATCTATTTCTCTTGGTTCATTGGAGACTAAACAAATGGTGGCTTTCCTTCTATCCTTTCTTTTTCTTGGTTCTTCCCATTCCCCTGCCTCTGATCTCACATTCTTGTATGTCTCCTTACCTGAGCACAAGTCGCAGGTTGACCAGAAGATGCCTGATGAGAGCCTGTCTTAGATAGGTTTTGCATCAGGCAGTGTTTGAGAACAGTGAGCAACCATAGTGGCCAGTAGGTGGGGAAAGCATCAGGGGCATCCACTCTTGTGACAACTCTAACATTGGCCTCTGGTGTTAGACCTCTCCATGCAGTGGAGATCCTGTACAGCCTAGGAAGTCAAGATTCCTCAGCCATGACAGCCTACTACAGCTCCCAGGCTAGAATATCCCACAACCGTGCCTTCAATGTCTCAGGAGCTTGCTGGAATTTTTCCAGTGACCAAGGCTGCTGTTTCTGTTCTCTGTCCTGCTGTGACCTCCTATTCTTTGTCTACACTGACCATGCTCTCCACTCTACAGCTCCCCTTTTTGTTTCAGCCATGGCCACTCTCAAAGGGTTCAGCTGCCTCCTCTACAGCTGTGGAGCTCAGCCTACAACCACTCAGCTGTTACTGATCTGGTGCCCTTGCTTTCTAGCCATTCGACTTTGTGTCTCCAGCTCGGGCCCTCACTATAAAAAGTATACAAGAAAAGACCACTTGAGAGAGAAGCCTCTTATTGTACCTAATGTACCTAATGCTGCAACACCGGGAGAGGCAGCGCAGGGAGGGGCTCTCAGACCACTTACTGAGCAAAACAACCGGCCTGTATTTTTATCAAGAAAAAGGATGCTTTTACAGACCACAGAACACCTCACCTGCAAATCAAGGTGCTTGCACCAACCTTACCATGCCTTGCTTGCAAACAGAGGTTTCTGTCTGTACTAATTACATCACCGTGCCTTTTGTTCCTGTTGTAATAGTTCTTTTAGGCTTCCCTGTTTGGGGTTAAAAATGGTCACAAGGTCATCTAGTATCATCAAGACTTGTGAAAGTAAAAGATTCCAGTTCTAACTGTATCTTCAAGAGAAGAACAGTCATGAGCACTGTGTGTGTGTGTGTGTGTGTGTGTGTGTGTGTGTTTTCAGGGCATCTGTAGTGGGTTCAACATGGCCAAACTAGCATGATGGTCAACCTGGCCAGCTGTTTGATTGACAGTTCCTTTGCTCAAGACAGTCAGGTCAGCAAGGGAGAGCCAGACAGCAGCCAGTTAGGGAGTCAAATTCCTGCCCATTTGCTTATTCGCAGGAAAACAGACATCAGAAGGAGTGCTTACAACAAGAAGTCGCGTTAACTAAGGAATATATTATGAGAAATAACATTTTTTAAGCAGAGTTTTCAAATGGTTTCACAGTGTTTCCCATCTGCCCATGGCACTCAGGGAGAGCGGTGGGTTTTCTCTTATGTCTCAATGGCAACATTTTTGCACTTTTTAAAAAATGTTTTCCATGAGTATATATGTATACAAAAAGGTGTCCATATTGTATTTAGTAGACAGAAACCTTTTAAAGTGGGGAGTATCAGTTTTTGCCAGACTTTGAAAATAAAATAAAACATAGAGACATTGAAGGCTCCTTGTCTTATTTTCCTTTACTTTCCTGTACGATCCAGTGACCTCACTAACATTGATGTTTCCTTATTTGGTCTCTAGCAACCAATCTTGGTTTTCAGGTTTACCAATTCGAATTTTCTTTTCTCTCCAACAAAATTTCAATGTGGCCATCTTAGGAATGCAGACTGCAGCTGGTCTGTGGCTCATTTGACCACCTGTCCAGGTCTTTCTCTGAGGACAATAAGGAGAGTAGAAAAGCATTTCCCTTCCTTCCATGGGAAGGATAATAATGACTACATACTACATAGGGTTATCCCACTCTTGTAAGAGAGTGAAGGCACAGTGTCAATCATCTTTAAAACTTGGTCCTGTCTGACATAATTTTTTAGGATTTATCATAATCAGCCAATAGGTATAAAACGGAATCCTTCAGGCACATGGCAGAACAACTGCTCAGTTTTAGGGCTGAATGTAAAAGTCCGAATGTCCTTTGATGCTGTGAGGTTTCTTCTGATCCACAGGGTTTCTCAGCAGTGATGCTCTCCAGAAGCTAGTTGCTACTTCTATCATTCCTTCTCCTAAATACTTGCATTACTTTCCGTGCTATGCCTCAGGCATTGAGATACATGCTGTTGAGAATACCTCAATGCTTGTGGATCAAAAGCCATTTTAATCTTCTGGTCTGTGATATGGGACCAGCACAGTGCCCCGAAGCTATTACTTCATTACCTTACTGAATGCCATCTTCTATATAGTTTAGTGATGAAAGTAGATGTTGAATATTTGGATAGATAGAATCAACCAAGGCTTAGAACAAGCAATGTTGACCAGAAGGCCTGATTGACATTGGTATTTGAATATTCCTGAATGATTTGCAATGGACTGTCTTATAATTTCCCTGTTTTAGTACATATTCATTCTTTTTTCTCTCCTCTCTCTTCCCTTCCCTCCCCTCTCATCCATCCTCTCCTCCTATTCCCTCCTATCCTGCCTCTTTTATCCTCTCTTCTCTCTTTCCTTCTCTCTTCTTTTCCCTTCCCTCCATTCTTCTTCTACTTCTTCCATTCCTCTCCTCTATTATTTTATTAATTTCTTAAATCAGTGATTAATAGCAAATAGGACAATGATAATTTCCTAGGTGTGATGAGATTATTCTTTGAATAGCTGCTGGGTTTATTTTTTAGCTATATTTCTTTGGGAGAGTTATCAGGAGACATCTATCAGTCTCTTCTCCCTACCACTGTTCTTGGTAGTCCAGTGATCTAGAATATTCCTCTGTTTGGAAGACCCTTTCCTATCTTCACCTTCTAAGCTTATGCATTAGCGTTTAGCATCATGTTGTCTAGGAAACCATGCAGGTTCCTCTTGCATCTGTGTCTTCTTCTGGTGGATTCTCATCATGCTCTGCATTTGTTCTTCGAGTACCACATTCAAATATGTGATCTCTGCTACAGTACAAGAGGAATGAAGGCAACAAGCAAAATCTACTTCAGCATCTTTAGCACGGAAGCCAGCATAGAGTATTAAATGATTATTGAGTGAATACGTGAATGAATGAAACACCAAAGTCATGTTATTATATTTTTGTGTTTGGTTCAAGAGATAGTCTTATCAGTCTATTACACTGGTTCTCAAACTCTCTGATATTGTGGTCCTTTAATACAGGTCCTCATGGCATGGTGGCCTCCAACTATATAATTAATTTAATGCTACCTCATAACTGTAATTTTGCTACTGTTATGAACAATAATGCAAATATCTGACAGATATCTGGTATGTGACCACTGTTGGGGTCATGACCTACAGGTTGAAAACTTTTGGTTTAATATCTTAATGTATATAAGTATCATGGTGGTGGGGGCAGAAATGAAACAAATTATGTAGCTCAGTATAAACCAGGAGGAATTCCATTTAAAGATAAAACCATGAAATTTACTACAAATACTTTTATGTTTCTAAACAAAGAAACGGAAAGGAGGTTCTACCAATAAGTGCTGTGGAGAGAAGTGTTCCTTATATATTGTTGTAGCTGCACTTCTTATTCCTGACAAGAATTAATGTAGGGGACAGAGGATTTATTCTGGTTTGTGGCTGAAGAAAGGTATCAGCTAAATATAGCAGGGAAAGTGTGGTGGCAGGGCATGAAGTGGCTAGTCACAGTGTATCTATAAAATGGCTGGTCACCTTGTATCCAGAAAGTGGCTGGTTCCATTGAATCCGGGAAATGGTTGGTCACATTGTATCCACGAAGTGGCTGGTCACAGTGTATCCATGAAGTGGTTGGCCACATTGTATCCATGAACGGGCTGGTTATATTGTTTCCATGAAGTGACTGGTCACACTGTATCCATAAAGTGGCTGGTTACATTGTATCCACGAAGTAACTGGTTACAGTGTATCAATACTTGTAAAGTAGAGAGCAATAAGTGCTGGTGGCCAGTTTACTTCATCTTCTGGTAGTCAGCTGAAGACCTCAGTCTATCAAGAATGCTGTCCACGTTCAGCTTGTGTCTTCCCTCCCAGTGAAACCACACTTAGAGGTGTGTGCTTGCTAGGTGATTCTAAATCTACTCAAGTTGAAAATGAAGATTAACTATCCCCACCCTTCCCAACACCATACAGACACAGGCACACAGACACATAGAAACACATACACAGAGACACATAGACCCACAAACATCACATTATATATATGCACATATGCATGCATATATAAGTTATACATTATGATATATATATATTTGAATGGTGTATATGTGTGTATGGAACAGGGCAAGTACAGTGTGCAATTTTATTATTTGGAAGTGATTACATTGCCACCTTACTCAGTGTCATGTACTTCAAGGATTAGAGAAGATGTTGAATATTTATATAGATAAGTAGATGTATAGATAAGTAGGTAGGTATACACATAGAACCAATGAAGAGTTAAAAGAGCTCAGTTTGACAATTTGGTCTGATGGTTTGCAATGAGACATTAAGTCCTACAGGCCTTTACCCACAAACGTGGCATCCTTGAAAACTATTACAATGAGGTTTAATTGCTTTCTTGATGTGAGTGTGTATAAGTGGGACTGGGTTTGTTTGTTTGTTTGTTTGTTTTGTAACCACATAAATACCACTGGAAGGACCTTCAGTTATGAGGACAGTATTTGGACAGGTTTCCAGCTGATGTGCTCTGCAGTGTTTTGTCATGATACTGCCTCTGCCATGTTCTCCAGGACTCCCACAGGCAGCTGCTGAGCATAGCAGCCATGGTAACACACACCTAGTTCTGGACTACATGGCCCCTCATACTGTCTAACTTCAACGTCGTCAGAACTCTCCAGCCACCTTAAGGCTTCTTTAGACTCTTCATCCTGGGAATCATCCACATAAAAGTTTGATACCAGACAAGTATCTGACCGCTTTTCATGCTGCCTCAAAATGCTTGCATGTGTAACCCAGTTTGGGAGCCTGGCATCTAGTTTTTATGAACTAAACAACCCTTCCATGAAGAAGCCTTTGTGGAAGAAAAAAAAAGGACAGAAAGCAAATATTCACAGACACCCAGAAAGGGATGCTAGAAACCCAGTCAAGGCAAGGAGCATGTTCAAAGTGACACTTCAAGGAGGAGTTGGAACTTTTTCTCTTTAAGAATTGGCTTTTGTTTATCTGATTGTGTGAAAGGAAATAATGCAGGGGAGAGAAAGACCTGGCCAAATCTAAATCCAGACCCTTTGACCAGGATTATGTCTGAATGGGAAAGGATGGTTTGAAAAGGAGAAAGAGGAGTCTTAAATTATGTAAATTCGGGGGAAAACTGAGAACAGGGATTAAGATTCTGAGCTCAGAAGAGAAAAGAATTTGATTAGAGTCTTACTATTGATAGTTAGCAGCTGTGAGAATTGGGAGCATTTTAACCTCTCTTGCTCTTGCCTGCTGATACATAAAGTATAGTTAATGACACCGGCCATGGGGATTAAGTGAGATAATGTGTGTGAGGAATGGAAAACAGGAAAATGCTTCTCTAGTAAATGAAGAGTCCTGGGGACTAGGACTTGTGAGTTAGGTGGGAGCTTATCTGTCAGATAGGATTGGAAAAACGCATCACAGAAGGACTTGGTTCTAAATGTGTTGGCATTTTCATAGTACAAAACTAGCTTGGCTGGAAGTATTTCCAATACAGGGCACTTGAGCCTCATGGAGTGCTAGTGTATGGAGGGCTTCAGTTGTACACGAAATTTATGGAGAATTTATTTTTGTTTGGTGTGAGTAAAGACCAATTTGACACAGTCAGATATATTCATATTAAACTTTTCATAGAGAGTGATGGAATGATCATGCAGTCAAACAATGTTGATTCTCATAAGCTCTGCAGGACTTGTGGTTATTTGTGAATCCTTGGTTGTAATTGAATCCTCCTATCTGACAATGGGAAGAGTCCAAGGCAGAGAAAACACTTTATTGTTGACTCTTCACCGAATGTTGTTCATCTGTCCCTTTTCTTTTAAAAACATCCATAGCAATTTTGTTCTTAGTTTGGTTCACTGTCCTGCATGTTTTTCAAGCATGAGTGTTAAAAAAAAAAAAATTCATTACCTGCATCTTTACTTATGCCAAGCAAAAAGATTCACAGCAGGGGACTGTCTATAATAAAGACAAGTAAGAAAGTAGAGATAGGAAGATGAAGGAGTTCGGGATCTTTGTTGGCTACAGAGATAGGTCAAGACCAGCCTAGGCTGCTTAAGAGTCTGTTTTAGAAAGCCAGAAAACCAGGAAAGAGAAAAACATAAAAAGAAAGAAAGAAAAGAAAGAGGAGGAGGAAGAGGAAGAAGAGAAAGGAAGAAAGGAAAGGAACAAAGGAGGAGTATGGCTGTTGGAAGCCAGGCCTGTTAGAATACCTGCAGGCCAGGTACTTGTGTGTCTGGGAGGCTGAAGAGGAAAAAGCAAGGTCAGTGCTCGCCTGGACCACAAATTGAGTTCAAGTTTAACCTGTGTAAACTAGTGAGACCCTGTTTCAAAACGAAGTGAATAAGACAGATAGGGCTACATAGTTGTGGGAGAGTGTTTGTCCAGCATGGGAGAGGCCCTAGTTGCAATTTCTTGGCACCACAACAAACACATGAACTAATTAACCAATTAGGAATGGTTTTTCTAATAGACTTTTGACTTTTTCTTTTTGCTTGATGGAAAGGGCCCTGGCTTACCAGTCTGTTATCTGTGTTTTTAGATGTGGTATCTTTTGAAAAACAAACGGTTCAAACATACTCATTTCTTGGGAAATATTGGACTTTCTGGATTTTTGTCTAATTGCTTGTTAGAAGACTTCATTTCTTTCCTAATCAAGACATGGTGCTTGAAATGCATGAGCCACACATTTGGCTGAAGTCTAGTTTTAAGTAAGCATGCCTATTTCTTAGCTGATATATTTTCAGTGAAGTAATTTTAAATTGGTGCATTGTTCTTTTAAAGTCTACATTTCCTCCCAGAAACATAAAGTTTTTACAATTTGAACTTAAAAATAAAGACTTCACATGTGCGGTAGCAAAACCATGTTTCTTAGCTAGTGACCAAATGCTTTGTGGGTGACACCAAAAAGACCCCTTCATTTCTATGCCTGCTTGCCCTTAGAGGATACCAGTAAGGACAGACTGACTGATGGCAATGTAGCAAAATATTATTCTTCTCAAGAAAAATAACCCAACAATTTGAAGGGCCGGCTCCCTCTAAGCAAATGTATCCTCACAGCTCTCAAGTTCTTCAGCCCTCAAGAGACTGAATGTTCTCCATGTTCCTTCTGTTAATTAGAACAACAGGAACAGAATCCCCCTCACTGGTGTTATACAAATGAAACCCCCCTCAACTGTGCATTATACAAATGAAACCGAGACTGGCAATCATTCTTACCCTCTTGGGGCCTAAATGAGGGGAGAAAGTTATTCCTTTGGTTTCCTCATACTTGGTCTGTATGTAGTAGATATAAGCAGGATAGATAAAATAGTAACCTGAGAAAGCAGTGTTTTAGGCCCATGTCTTTATCCTTTATAATATTTATTTTGTCTAAATACTTAATCCTGTCTTGGTTTGGCATAGAATCTAAAAGAAAAGAAAATAGAGAGAGAAATTATATGACATCTTGGAATGATTAAGATGATTTAAAAGAAGTTGGAACAAAGTCTAAAATGATGGCATTTGAAAAGATTCTATGCCTTATTTCCTATACAGAGATAATCATTTCTGTTCAGTTAGCTTGACAGATATGTCTTAACGGTGATATTAAAAGATTATTTAAATATTTAGTGTTTGTGTGTGTGTGTGTGTGTGTGTCCGTGTATGCATGCAGGAGCTCAAGGAAGTCAAGAGAGATACCAAATACCCTGGAATCAGAGTTACAGATGGTTGTGAGTCTCCATTTGAATGCTGGTAACTGAACCCAGGTCCTTTTGCAAGAGCAGTAAGTGCTCTTAGTCATTGAACCAAATGTCCAAATAGTTTCTACGTGTTCATAAAAAAGAAATAAAAGTCACGTGCCTCTGTTTAAACCTGGGATCACATAGCCTTTTCTGGTATATTAAATACCAAGGCTGAAGGCAATACTTGTTTCTCATTAGGAGAATTAAAACCCCTAAACTTGGAAGATTTTTTTTGGAAAATTTTCAATTGGGGGAGTTCACAATTACCTATCTTCCTTCCACTAGAAGGATGAACTTGTTTTGTGAATTTAGAACACAATACCTGGCATAAAAGACTTGGTAGAATGAGGTTTCAGATTCCATATGAACTCAACAGCAGAACATAATACAGAACTGAGTTAACTCGTTGTGTAAAGGAGAGCCATAGTTTAAGCCTGTGATTCTCAATAATAAGAGGACCAGCTGTGCTGGCCATTTCTCATACTGGCCATGTGTATTCTGCCAATGATTTTACAAATGTAGTTTGTCTGTCAAAGGAAAGAAACAAATGAGCAAATGAATTGAAAACACCATCAATCGAAACAAACAAACCAAATCCACGTCTAAAGTACGTTTCTGAATGTGGGAAGTCAGGTGTTAGCCTCTGCCTTCGGTTCATGATGCTTCAGCCAGATGACAGATGTGGCTCCCTCTGGGTCTTTATGGCTGTACAGTGCAGGCAGTTAAAGAACAGTGGGGACTTAGTGCTTGATTTTAACCAGAGAGAGTAGTTGTCAAAGAGACTCGACAATGAGAAGCATAAACGAGGTGCTATTAATAAGGGGAAACTGAGATGCATATTTACACAAATGACTTCTTGTGTACCTATTAGCTCTTCAGTGGCAGTTGGACATTATTGTGTGAGGTAACAACAGGAACAATCAATGAGCAGAGGCGAGATGCTGGCATTAGATTGAGCAGGGAAAGCTTGTGCGAAGTTTTCAATGTTTACCAATATTGTGAAGAATGAGAATGGCTCAGTTTTCCATTGAGGGATGCGAAATTGGTTCTCAGCTCTTGGGGTGATGTTGAACCTGACCGAATATTTAATAACCTCGAAGCGTTACAGCTCAAATATGTATGAGACATATTTGCCTTTATTTCTTCTCCTCGTAGAACCAGGGAAATTGAATTATATTAGATTGTGTAGGAAAATGTATGCTCTTGTAAATTTCCATGTTTTGCAGTAAATTTAACATTACAATAAAATATTGTCCATTAATAGCGGTAACAGAGCATCCATTGGTCGAATTTACTGCCTTATTATGTTTTTGCAAATCTGGAGTAAAGAATAAGTAGTAATGACTAACATCTGAAGTAGTTTGCTGCTAATTTCCTCATTTGCATAATGCATCTCTTACAAACTGGATTGTCAGTTTACAGGAGACACCAAATGTTCTTACTATGAAATTTTGGGGGGAATATTGAGCTGAAACATGGCCTACTTGTCTAGCCAAACTGGGCAGCACACTGCTTACTTGGGATACTGCCATGGCAAATTCTAGTAAGAGCATGTAAACTCTTTTATCGCAATTACAAAATGTCAACTGGATGGTAATATTAAGAGGAAAATGTGGAGTTATGAAATGGTCATAGACACTTAATCTTTTACATCAGCTTTGAACAATTAACTGGTAATAACAGTTACAACAGATACTAAATAGCAACATTGCTTTGAGGTTCAAGTGTGGTGCTTGGCTTCTATTACTTCAGAAATGTCAGTAACCTGAGGCATTATAATACTTGATTATTAAATCTGACAAACAAGCTTGATACAAAATGGACTCTTACTTATTTCAGGGACTATACCCTGTCCCCACTCTTCTTTTTCACCAGCCTTCTTTCAAAGTAAGCAGAAATAAATGCTTTTATTTATGCTTAAAATTATCTCCAATTTGATCACAGCTTGTCCTGTGTGGTCATTACCCCAATTCACTGGTCCTTTGACGTTAACTGCATCAGGGGCCCTTGCAGCCACTATTCATTCGTTCTCCAGTGTTTGAGAATGTGACAAAGAAAATATCAGGCAGAATATAATTGCAGTTCTATTAGCCTAACACAGGATGTATTTATTTACTTTCCATCTCCTACTGAACACCATGGCAACGCGGCATCTGCTCCTGCATCCGGTAGTACCAGGTTGACTCTTGTAGCCATTCGCCTTTGCAGATCTTCATCTTTTCTTGTGTCCATTTGTATGAGGTCCGGTAGATTTTATCTCTTATGTGTTCATCATCACCTGTGTATCTATATAGTACCATCTATCCACCTAGCTACCCAGTAACCAATCTGATATAATACAAAATAATAGAATATAAATATATTAACTGTTAGGATCCTATGTGTCATAATACCAAGTGAATTTGGATTTTTCTCTATCCTCCATGTTTTAAGTTCTTTGATATAAAAACCCTGAATACAGAAGCCTGCTAAGGATAACCTTTCATGACCATTGTTATCATAAACACTCAATATTTTCACTTTATTGAGGAGATTCAGTTCTTAGTGAGTACAGGTACTACATATTAACTTTCAAATCCCAAACTTCAGACTATTTTAAAGCATGTCACTCTTCCTAAGGAATTAAAAGACTGTTTGATAATGCCTTGGCTTGAACTCCAACAGTGAGAAATTGGTGTGTGGTGGGAGTATGGAGGGAATGAGAATCAGAACTACTCTTTTGAAATGTAAATGCACATTTCCACCCTCAAAAATATTGACTTCAAAAAGACAGAGCTGAATCGTATCTCATGTTCAGAACGTTGTGTTTATTTTGTCTACTGATACTCTTGATGTGTTCCCACTGATAGGCGTGGCTAGAACAGGTATCTCACAGAACACAAGAGAGACAAGGCATCTTGGCTTTAGCTGGTCTGGATTTTCATCCTCTAAGGCCAAGTTACACCCACAGAGAATGACACCCGGAACGTCAACACTAATGCTGGCATAGATTGTTCATGACCTGCGCAATAGTGTCATCTCCGATTTACAAATGGCAGAGTGGGATTCAGTTAAGGAATTCCTCCTTTCTGTTGGTTTGACAACAATCAGTGACTTTCTGCGGGTGCTTCAGTAGAAATGTAACACATCACACCTTCTCTACGGGCTTCAGGAAGCCAGAGGAGCACTTAAAAGCAAGTGTCGAAGTGAAGTGTCTCAGTGGGCAATGGTCCCTGGACACCTCAGCCCAAACACTGATACTCTGGTCAACTGAGTTTGATCCCCAAAAATCCATATGGTGGAAGAAGAGGGACTGGCTTTTGCAAGTTGTCCTCTGGCTTCCACATGGGGCACCATGGCATGCGTGCCCACACACTTATGCCCACAGAAAATAAATAAATATAAGAAAAGAAAAAAATAATTTTGTTAAATGCTTTCTCAGCATCTAATGAGATGATCATGTGGTTTTTTCTTTGAGTTTGTTTATATAGTAGATTACGTTGATGGATTTCTATATGTTGAACAATCCCTGCAGGTTTTATGCCCCAGTATAGGGAAATGCCAGGACCAGGAAGAGGGAGTGGTTGGGTTGGTGAGCAGGGGAAGGGGGAGGGGATAGGGGTTTTTAGAGGGAAAACCAGGAAAGGGGATAACATTCGAAATGTAAATAAAGAAAATATCTAATAAAAATGTCAATATAGAAAAAAAAAGAAGAAAAGAAAAGGGCTAGTACACATGCACTGTTTTTGACAAGGTGTCCTTATGTATCGCGGACTGGTCAGGAACTTAGGGATCTGCCTAGCTCTGCTGCCTAAGTGCGGAGGGCAAAGCATGGGCCACCACACATGACTATGGCCATGTCAGAGCTAACAAAAGTGTCTATGATGCTGCTACATTTCTACTTAACTAGCTCTTCTTTATTGATTTGTTTCTCTTTTAAGTTTTTGAGCTGAGATATCTGTTACAAGTGAAGGCTGATCATTTAAATGACTCTAGTGGAGGAGCAGCAGAAACTGACAACTGTGGCAGAGATGCCTAAAGCACAGATTTATATTTTATAAAGTTAAACAAGTCCTTCAAACATTGTAGCTTATTTTATTTAATAAAGTATCCAGCTGCGTATTATTAAAATAATACCTATTATGCACCCATCATGACCGGTAAGAGAAGGCAAAAGGATGTTTCTTAAATAATGTTGAAAGAACAGCATGCTGAGCAACTCTGATGTATCATGTTCACTGGTCTGAGCTCCTGGGAAGACCAGAGTTCAGGACTAATCTCCTTCAGAAACCTGACAATCAAGGGAAGGTTTATTCATCTCCACAGGATTTTAAATGCTATGAGATGAATATCCCTTGGGTTTAGAAGCACAAATCCCTTGCCTGGCAGGCAGCAGTTCTGGGGTTCAGGCTAAGTCCTACAGTTAATTAGCCTAGTGACCACGGGAGTCATCTAAACTCATTGGCTCTTGTGTGTGAGCAATGTAGTAATAGACTTTTTACATTAATCTCTTAATTTTATACATTCTCCAATGATTGAGAATTGATACTGGGATACTGGGTATCAAGATAAAGAAAAAAAAAGTGCACGCATATAAAAGTGAAATCGAAGCATGGCAGATTCCAATGTCTTGAGAGTCAATGCAAACCAGAATATTTCATTTCCTCTAAAGCACAGCAAAACTACTTATATATAACTTGTAGCTTTTGTGTAAATGTTCGACTGTTAGTGTGTATTACTAAGATGCCATGTGGCTGCTTAGTTAGTTACTGGCAATATGCTGGAGCTTTTCTGTGTCAGTCTTTTTTGACATGGTAAGATGTGGTTAATGAAAGTTTTCTCAGATAAATTCTTTCAGAGCTAAATTAAAATCAGGCGCAAATGCATACTTCACTAATGCCCATTCGATCACAATATTAATAACTTTAGGAACATTAGCACTCATTTATTCCAATATTAGTATTTTATAACTATGAAAAATCTTGTCCTAGGAGCTCAGTTTTTATGGTATATATGATATACTATATATGTATATGTGTATGTATGTGTATTTGTATATGTATATACACATTTTTTATACATGGTATATTCAAAATATATGGTATATATACGATGGTATAGTTAGTTTCCAAGTTCTAGTATCTTTGCATTCATTATTTTGTAGTTCCTCCCTTAAATAATCTCATGTCTGTCTTTAAGAAGTAAAAGGAGAAAAACTTTATTGAGTTGGTTTTATAAAATCAGTAAAATTTTAAAATTGCATATTTTCGTATCATAATCATATTTGCCATTCTATGTTATAATGCAGTCTCAGGTGCATAGAGAAGAGTGTATATGTTTGTATTTTGAATTTCTGTATATTAGGATGCTGTTAAATTTATCTGCATGCCCAGCTAGTTTTATATTAACAAGATATCTATAATATATAGGAACATTGTAATGCATATCACAGTATTTAAAATTTTGCTAAATAGAGGTATTCTATATAGCTAATAAGACTGAAACAAATTATTCCGAATCAAGGTAAAAAATACAAGATGAGTATCGTAAGCCAAGCTATAAGTTAATGTTAGCATAGAAAATGTAACTATCAGAAGTTTCTATTATATAAAAGGTGATTTTTTATTTCCTGTTCCACAAGTCGGCCTGATACCTAAACTACACAAAGACTCAACAAAGAGAGAATTTCAGACCATTTTGTATGAACTATTAGGTTAAAAAAAAAAAACCCAATCAGTAAAATACTCATAAACCGAATCCAAGAACACTTCAAAAACATCATCCACCATGATCAAGTAGGCTTCATCCCAGCGATGAAGGGATGGTTCAACTTATTAAAACCCATCGATGTAATCACCACATAAAAATCTGATAATGATAATCTCATTAGATGCTGAAAAAGCCTTTGACAAAATTCAATACCCCTTCATGATAAAAGACTTGGAGAGATCAGGAATACAAGGCACATGCCTAAAGATAATAAAAGCAATATGCAGCAAGCCTATGGCCAACATCAAATTAAATGGAGAGAAACTTAAAGCAATTCCACTAAAATCAGGGACAAGACAAGGCTATCCACTCTCTCCTTGACTATTCAATATAGTACTTGAAGTTCTAGCTAGATCAATAAAGCCACTAAATGAGATCAAGGTGATACAAACCGGAAAGGAAGAAGTCAAAATATCACTATTTGCAGATGATATGATAGTATATGTAACTGACCCCAAAAATTCCATCAGAGAACTTCTACAGCTGATAAACACCTTCAGCACATTGGCTGGATACAAAATTAACTAAAAAATAATCAGTAGTCCTCCTTTATGCAAATGATAAACAGGCCAAGCAAGAAGTTAGAGAATCAACATCGTTCACAATGCCCACAAATAATCTAAAATATCTTGGTCTAGCCAATCAAGTGAAGAAAGATATTGAGGAAGATATCAGAAGATGAGAAGATCTCCCATGCTCATGGATCAGTAGGATTAACATAGTAAGAATGGCCATCTTACCATCTTACCAAAAACAATCTACAGATTCAATGCAATTCCCATCAAAATTCCAACACACTTTCCTTTTTTTTACAGATCTTGAAAGAAAAATACTCAGCTTCACATGGGAAAACAAACAAACAAACAAACAAACAAAACCTAGGATAGCTAAAACAATCCTGTACAATAAAAGAACTGGAGGTATCACCATCCTTGATTTCAAGTTGTACTATAGAGCAGCAGTAATTAAAACTGCATGCCAAGTGGCATAAAAACAACAACAACAACAACAACAACAAGAAGGACAACACCACCACCAAACAGACAAGTTGGTTGATTGAATGGAATCAAAGACCCAGAAGTAAAAATTATATAGGAAAATTATAGTGTGCATATCATTCACATACTTAAATAACTTTAATATGCTTCATGGTATGAATCAAGTGTCTGAAGAGTTGGTGGCCTTTTAGTAGTGATTATTGAGCAGAAAAGCTTTCCATTCAATGTAGCTGCTATAGCTTATTGAGTGTGTTCTAGACTATGCTGAGTGAGGGGCTCTGAATGATGAAATAGCTTTCATCTGCCATGCTAGGTAGGACCCTCTTTATCTACATTAGCTTGTCAGGTGGTCTTCTCTAATTGGCCAGACTAAATACTGTTTGATGATTTCTACCCTATTACATCCCCTATTTCTCCGTGAACTTCTCATTAATCTGTTTGACCATCCAGTCCCTCCTACTTTCTTCTCTAGTAAACATACTAAAATTGCTTCAAAGTTGAAACCTGACTCTCCTATAAATCTACCTATCCCAAGTTAGTCTCTGAAGCTGACAGTTATCCCTCCAGTTTGAGCCTGGGAAGAAAAGCCTTGTATTCATCTCCCCATCATCAGATTCTCATGAGCTCACCAACTCCATCCCTGTTAAAGGTCTCTGGTTAGTGTTTGTCTACATCATTACAACAGCATCTTCGCTGCCCACTTGGATTCTACCTGCTTCCTGCATCGTCTGAGTTAGCTAAATGAACAACAGTCTCTTCAAGTATGAAGAAGGCCATATTTGCCTGAGTGAATCTTTTAGTCAGTACTATAAAAAAATGTAACTTCTAGGGAAAGTTAATGTTTTTAAAATTATTTATTTATTTGTTTGTTTGTTTGTTTGTTTAATGTATGCAAGCACACTGTTGTTCTGCTCAGAGATACCAGAAGCAGACATCAGATCCCATTACAGATGGTTGTGAGCCACCATGTGGTTGCTGGGAATTGAACTCAGGTCCTCCGGAAGAGCAGTCAGTGCTCTTAACTGCTGAGCCATCTCTCCAGCCCGAAAAGTTAATGTTAACAAGAATTGGTTCATGTGCTCATGGAAGCTAAGTCTCAGGAAGTGAAAGGTTTGTTAGTGAGTTCAGATCTCAGAATAGTCTGGATGGTGGTAGTCTAGTTTCTGTAAGAAGGTTTCAGAATCAATAAATTGTTGAATATCATTCCAAAGGCTGAAAGGCTTCCGACTCAGAAAGCTATATTTTAGCTGAACCTAAGGAAAACATCATCATCATCATCATCATCATCATCATCATCAACAACAACAACAACAACTACTACTACTACTACTACACTCTCACAGTTCAAAAGTTTGGCAACATCTATCCTAATTTATCCTCAAATACGTTCTTCAACGAATTGGAGTTGACCCCACTCACATCACAGAGAAGTGTAGTTTCACTCAGTCTAGCAATTTAAATAATAATCTAGCGAGAAACCCCCTTGCAGAAATGGAGAATAATGCTTGCCTGAGTATCCTGGCTCTCAGTGGACAATCACACTGAGATAGAATTCACCACAATCACCTATGATGTCTCTAAACTTGGAGGACCTCAACTACTTCCGTTGGTCTCGGTTCTGTCAGTAGCTCTGTCTGCTTCGACCTTCCCGCTTCTCATTCTTATCTTTAGATTCCTTGCTTGCCTTGCCCTATCTCAGTGGTGTTCCCTCAGATGCTGGTCTGGCTCATCTCACCCCTTCCAAGACACCGTGCCCTGTCTCCTCAACAGGGGCTTTTAATAAAAAGAATAGCTTTAAATTTTCTTTTGAGAATTTCCTACATAGCTACCACAGTCATACCATATCTAACCTTCCCCCCAATCCCTCCTATTTCTGTCCACATTCCCATCTCAATTTTTGATTTCCTCTTTCTAACTATTATTGTTACATGCATGCATGCATGTGATGTGATGTGATGTGATGTGATGTGATGTGTGTGTGTGTGTGTGTGTGTGTGTGAATAACCTTCTGAGTCCATTTAATGTTATTCTTATGGACATGTGTTTAAAACACACAACTTGGAATTGGATAGTTCATTGAGTGCTTGTCCTTGGAGGAAACTGATCATCGCTTTCCTCTCTGCAGCAAATACTTGTGTATAGATCTTTACCATGGATGTGACCCTGTGAGGTTTCCTCTGTTCACCTGGGCAGGCTAGCTGATGGTGTCATTAATACAGGTCTTGTTTAGAAGGACACGTTGCCAACAGAATTTCCTTGACACTCTCTCTAGACTGGTGTTCCCTACCCCAGTCACTGCTTGCTCCTTTTGTTTAATATGATTTTCTTGGTGGTACATTCCACTGTATGAAATGACTTATTTTTATTTTTAGAGGTTAGTTTTTTTAAAATTTCAAGCAAGTATACACTTAGATTGAGTATATCCATCCCTTCTACTTCCTTCTCATCTCTCATCAGTCCTTTCTTTCTCCTACATTTATTTCCCTCTACTTTCATGTTATATATAAATGCATGAATATATATATATGCCTAGATATTCTTATAACCACAAATTAGAAGAAAAGAACGGTTTCTGACAGTAACTTAATTAGCTCGATTGTTTCTTGTTTTCCTAAAAAGGATATAAATTCCTTCTTCTTTATGGCAAAAGAAGTCCTACTGTGTATACAAACTACACTATTTTTTTTATTCAGTTCTTTGTTGCTGGACATGAGCAATGGCTTCATAACTTAGTTACCATGACTTGCACTGCAATAACCTTTGATGTTCAATGAAGTGTCTTGGTGGTATGCTGGCTTAGAATTCTTCATGTATATATCCAGGAATGGCATAACTGGGCCATAAGGTAGATTTAACTTTCATTGTTGAGAAACCTCAATTTCTATATCGTTTTCCCTAGTTTACCTTTCTACCAGTGGTATGTCAGGAGTTCATTTTGTCTACACCCAGCTGGCATGTGTGTCATTGGCTGTTCTGGATGTGGACCAGCAATCACAATGGGAATTCAGAAGAACCATTCAGAGAAATAAGTAGCACTGACATAATTCATCTTCTCCTGAATATTAGGTCCTGTGGAGTCATGAGTTTGCCTTCGTTCTTCATGATTTTGGTGCTCCATACCTTCTCTAGACAAAAGTTCATTGTATGAATAAATTTATAACTATAAGCAGGATGCAGATGTATCAGACAACATGACAGATGGATATCTGAGACCCCATCTGCCAGGTTTCTGTGCCCTCTTCCATAAGGGGAAGAGGTAGCTAAAGCAGAAAGAATGAGAATATGGTCATTATATTTTCTTCATTACGAAGTGGGTTTTAGAGGCAGTGTGAGTTATGTGCCAGTGATAGACAGGGCTTACAGTGCAGTTACACTGAGTCTGAATATTTATGGGAGATATATTTGAGAGGAAAGCTGGATAGATGCAATCCTAGATTGTGCCTATAAAATTTTCATGCACTTGCAGGGTAAACAAATAATTTATATAACCCCAAGGGGAAAGGATTAGAGACAGTTTAATGGTTGTGATTGTCTTATGTATAGTAAACACTATGGTGGCGTAGATACTCATAAAGGGGTGAGAGCTGCCTGTACATAGGAACAGAGAGGCATCGCTTAGGAAACACAGACACCTGAGTCAGACACCTGTCAAAACAAGGGCCATCGGGGAGACTGTGGTTTATTTTAATGCCCTCATTGCTTCGGCTGACTGTGGAACTGGCCATCTGTTTGTTGTATTTTTGAATGAGGTTGGCCCTTTGAAGTGCTATCAATCCACCAGGACACTAGAGAGACCCCCAAACCAGACTTCTGTGTGCAGATGAGCTCCGCTATGCCAACACTCTGTCCCAACACCCAGGCAAGAAACAAGTGGCTTTCTTCTTTGCTTGTTAGAGTCCCGGAGCTGAGGCATCTGAATTTTTGTATGTAGTCTCGCGGGCGATCTTTGCCATCCCTCCAAATTCTAAGAGGTCGTGGATCCTTGGGGGTTTGGTTCCTCCCCTTCCCACGGTCTCTGAGTCTTTCAGCACTGCTCAATATCCCCTTGCTTTCTACTCTTGAATGTGACATCATGTTTTCCTTTAAGATTTCAGCAACTGTGCAGCATAATGATTTACCATTCACCCCATAAAATATGGCTAGAATATCGGGTGAAGCCTGATAAAAGCTTTTTAAAAAGCACCAGTCTGTATGAGATCTAAATAAAAGACAATCCACTTCTGTAGCACTTGAAACATGGCTTTTGACCACACTATTTTGATACATTGCCTGTGATCTTGAGATGTGTGATCAGTCTGGAAGCTTCTCTGCATGTTTTGGCTCATGGTGTTAATTTTCTGCTGTAATTACATGTATGAGCATGACGCAAACACTTAATTCCTTTAATATATGAGACCGGAAAAAGACAAGGATTAAAATCTAAGTATTTAAATATTGGTACCTAGTACCCATCTGGATCATCCTTCATCTCAAAATTTTGACCTAGAGGAGGGTAGAAATGATATGAATTAGTCATTTATTCATTCAATAAGCATTTATTTGGTCTTGGGTAGTTTGGCCCTATTAGGGATTACACGGTGCTTTGACAAATAAGAAAATAGAGAAGCTGAGATCTGCCCTGTGGATTTGTGCCATCTAGTAGTGTAATACAGTGAAAGTAATTCTTGAATTACTAGATTAATAGTATTTTGCTGGATTTTTCACATTAATACTCTTTTATTTTGATATTATAATTTAATGACAACATTTCTCCCTTCACTTTCCCCTATCAAAACTCTCGTATATACCTCTCTCTACTCTCCTTCAAATTCATGGCTTGTTTTTGCTAATTGTCATGGCTTTGTATATATGTGTGTGTGTGTGTGTGTGTGTGTGTGTGTGTGTGTGTGCGTGTATGCGTGTGCGTGTGTGCGTGTGTGTCTGTGTGTGTGTGTGTGTGTGTGTGTGTGTATTCCTAAATGTAACTTGTTAAATCTGTATAATGGCACCTGTATATCTGTTTTCAGGGCTGACCATTTGGCACAGGACAACCAACTGGTGCATTCTTCCCTGGGGAACAGTAGCTCAGATTCTCAGTTTTCTTCAGTTACCTATAGTTCTTCCTGTAGGGTTAAGATCTCATATTAATTTTAAGAACTTGCATCTAAAGCAGTAGTCATTCTTAGCTCTAGCTATTCTGCGCTTCCAAACCCCTGGAAGTCATTTAATGAATACCATGCCTATGCGAATAGGTACAAATTAAAAATCAAAATTTTAATTTGACTTTTTCATATTAATTATTTATTTACTTTACATCCTGGTGGCAGCTTCCTCTCCCTCCTCTTCTTCTAGTCCTTCCTCCTCTCTTCCTCTCCTCCCCATCCATTCCTTCTTCCCTTCTCCTCAGAAAATGTGCGGCCTCCTTTGGATATCAACCAGCCTTGGCATATCAAGTTGCAGCAATAACTGATGCATCTTCTCCTATCTAGGCTAGACACGGCAGCCCTGTTAGAGGAAAGTCACCCAAAGGCAGGCAATAGAGTCAAATGCAGCCCCTGCTCCCGTTTTAGGAGCCCCACATAAAGACTCAGCTGCACAATTGCTACAGATGTGCAGATGACCTAGGTCTGTCCCATGCATACTCTCTGGTTGGTAGTTAAGTCTCTGTGAGCCCCTATGGGCCCAATTCGTGACTCTGTAGGTTTTCTTGTGGTATCTTTGACCCCTCCGGGTCCTTCCTCCTCTTCCAAAGGATTCCACAAGCTCCATTTAATGTTTGGCTGTGGGTCTGTGCATCTGTTTCCATCAGTTGCTGGGTGAATCTCTCTGATGACAGTTATGCTAGACTCCTGCCTGCATATGTAGCACAATATCATTAATAGTTTCAGGGTGGGCACCCTCTCAGGGTCTGGGTATCAAGCTTGGCCAGTAATCCATTGGCCCTTCCCTCAAATCTGCTCCATCATTTATCCCTGTACATCTCATAGGAAGAACAAGCTGTGGCTCTAAGGCTTTGTAGCTGGGTTGGTGTACCAATCTCTCCATTAGAAGCCTTGCTATAGAGGATGGCTGGTTTGGACTCCATATCCCCAATTGCTACACATTTTAGCTATGGTCACCCTCATAGATTCCTGAGAGTTTCCATTAGCCTAGGTTTCTAATTCTTCCCAGAGATGCCCCCTTCCCAATCCAGTTGTCTCTCTCATCTTCTCCTCACCACGTCCCACCTGTTTCCATCTCCACCCTTTCCCCACACAGTCTCCTCCCTCTATCCATCCTTGATGTCCAATCTATTTCCTCTTTCCAGTGAGAATTAAGCTTTCCCACTTGGGTCCTCCTTGTTACTTAGCTTCTTTGAGTCTGTGGTGTGTGGCATGGTTATTCTGTACTTTATGACTAATATCCACCTTATGACAGACATACCATGTGTACTGGATAGCTTTGTGTCAACTTGACACAGCTGGAGTTATCACAGAGAAAGGAGCTTCAGTTGGGGAAATGCCTCCATGAGATCCAGGTGTAAGGCATTTTCTCAATTA
>NC_034598.1:29501047-29536113 GCF_900095145.1 Mus pahari
AAAGCAGTATGGAAATGTAAGCCAAATAAACCCTTTCCTCCCCAACTTGCTTCTTGGTCATGATGTTTGTGCAGGAATAGAAACCCTGACTAAGACACCATGTTTGTCTTTCTGGATGAATAACCTCACCCAGCATAATCTTTTCTAGTTTCATCCATTTGCCTGAAAAGTTCATGATGTTATTGTTTTTAATGCCTGAGTAATATTCCATTGTGTAAAACTCAAGCAATAGCTTGTGATGGCAAGAATGTGGAGCAAGGGAAACACTCCCCCATTTCTGGTGGGAGTGCAAACTTGTACAACCCCTTTGGAAATCAATTTGGTTGTTTCACAGAAAACTGGGGAATAGATCTAACTCAAGACCCAGCTATTCCACTCCTGGGCATATTCCCCAAAGAAGTGCTACCATCCACAAGGACACTTGCTCAACTGTGTTCATAGCATATTTATTCATAATTGCCAGAAACTTAAAAAAAAAACAAACCAGATATCCCTCAACTGAGAAATGGATAAATAAAACGTATTTACACAATGGAGTTTTAATGTGATATTTTAGGAGAGAAGATCTTACACTGTAGGGTGGAACTCACTGTAGCCTAGACTGGTCTCAAACTCAGCAGATATTCAGTATCAGCCTACCACGTTTGAAATTTCTTGCTTGAGCTAGCATATCCTGCTTAGATTTTAATTTAGTTACACACAGTTAAGACCAAGTAAGCTATGTTATCCTTTATCATGCTTACCCCTTAGCTGTAATAAGCAATTTCAACTGAAAAGCAACTAGTTAGTTCTTTGAAATCTGTTATTTTCTAAATAGTGACTACTTTCAGAAACTCATAACCTTGTGATACATTCCTATAAGGATGGCAATAAATTCTTACAGTGCTATTGAAATTCTTACCATGCTATAGAATATCGACACAATAATGCTTACCATTTATTTAGCATCTGTAATGTGCCAGGAGTTGTGAAAATGTAACCAGGTATTTTTCATCTTTACAATGACTCCACAAAGTAGGTGACATTTTTTTTCCAGCCTTTCAATGGAAACAAATAAATAAATTTCATTGCTTTCCCAGTTAGGGAGTGTTTAAGACCATGATTCTTAGCCAGATCTGTCTGAATGTAAGGCTTCCTTGTGGATCACACTGCTATTACTGCTGCAAGATGCATCTTTTCACTACTTACGACTTGCTTCATTGGGCAAGGGTATGGGCACACATATAACACCATCCCTTCTCCCCCACGCATTATCTATTATATTTGCATACCATGTTTGTTTATGGAATGCCCTTGGCAGTCCATTTAATTTATCCTCCATAACCATCTCATAAGGGAAAATTCAATGGAAAGCTCCTAAATAATCCCCTCCTGTATCTTCTAGTTGGAAGTATCATTTCCATTTCTCACACCTCTCTCAGGCATACACATTATTGTTTGCCTCATAGATACTTGAACATCTGATTAATGCTCTCAATTGTTTTATAAGAGCCTCAAGATCACAGGGACAACTGGTTCATTTTATTTTTATTCTGTTTAATACCACACCAAGTAACTAATCCACGGTAGATTCTGGAAAAAGAAAAGAAGAAGAAGAAGAAACTCCACATTTGCTAAACAAATTCACAGCAAATGAACAAAGAAAGAAGCAATTTGTTTATGGTCCTGTAACAAATCTGAACTTAGGACAGCCATAGGGTGTCACTGTACATAAAAGATGATATACAACTCCCTAAGACGCCTCTATTTCTGAAATATCTCTGCTTTGTGCGAAGTGATTTGATTTTCAAATATGTCAGCTTTTAAAACAGATTTTTATAAATGCTTTGATTTTCAACGTGAGCCAAGGAAGTAAATGACCAATAAATAAGAAATAAGGGCAATTCTCTGCTCCTGGCCGTTAACTTTAGTAACTTGGATGAGAGCAAAGTGTGTGTGGGGATGCATTGGGATGACAGTGTTTCCATGGGTGGTTTAACTGCAGCAGTTTTTCATTTGCTTCTTGCTTGCCCCCCTCCCCATGTACGCATAACTTCACCTTCAATCTGTCTAAGACTCATTTAACCTATCCATAGCTTGTCCTGATTAACAGATCCCTAATACAGGAGCATCCTTAGCAGAGGTGCTGGCTAAACACTTCAAAAAATGGCCAGATAGTGTTAATGAGCATGGATGTCAAATGAAAGGAGAGGACACATTGAAGACGGAATGATTATTATTATTATTTTTTTTGTAAGTCTCCAATGAGTGTTTTTTCTTACCCTAAGGTTTTCTTAGGAGATCAGTTGATTCCTCTTGTGAATGACTCCTTCCCCTTTGCTTAGAAACCTCCATTCTTTATGTATTTGTTGTATTAGAGATCACTCGGCGGGGGGTGGGGTGGGGGGTGGGGGGGAGCTGTTCATGGCCACTGGCTTGTTACCTGTGTTGTAGGTCCATCTGGCTTGGGGATTTTCTGTATTGGTTTGTATTAAAATAATTGTTGTTCTAGAAAATTTTTGTTTTAAAAGCAGTGTTATTAATGTCACAAATTTTTAAATTGGACATATGCTCGGGTTTTCAGAGGAGGTATGCAAGTGGAGGAAAGTGTGTTCTTATCCAACCAGGGGAGGATTATTTGATACTAGCAATCTATTTCATTAAGCTTGTTTATTTTATATTCTTTATAAATGAAAAGCTTCTTTGTTTAGGTGAACATTTTATATCAAAGGTCAGATATTTAATATTTTAGGATGTATGATTCATATATTTTCTCCTGTAAGTATTCCATATTATGCTACCTGCCAAAGACAGCAGATATGCGAGTGAGTGATCACAACTAGGTTGTAATTAATTAAACTTTACTTGTAGCACTGAACTTTGAATAATATGTAATGGTTATGTGTATCATGAAATATTACTTTATTTTTTAACAATTATTTAAATTTTCTGAGGATTTTACACACACACACACACACACACACACACACACACACACACGTATTGTGATGATTTGTACCCACTGAAGTTAGTTAGGGTTCTTTGCAGCACCATGAGCATTATGGGTAGGGGGTTATTGACTAGTGCGTAGGTAATTTACCTGTGGCTATATACTGAAGAAGATGGCTCTTCCTCCGCCAACAACCAAAACCTGCTTTTAGTTCCTCAGGAGGAGGTGGAGCCTCATACACCTCCATTATCTATGATGGAATTTTAAAGGGACTAGCCTTATGTAAATATCAATGACTGCTATATGAGTAAGCACTAGTACATAACCCCCTACCCATGATGCTCATTGCTGCAAAGAACCCTAACTAACTTCAATGGGTACAAATCATCACAATGCATGTGTGTGTGCATGTGTGTGTGTGTGTGCGTGTGTGCAAAATCCTCAGAAAATTAAAATAATTGTTAAAAAATTAAAGTAATATTTCATGATACATATAACCATTACATACTATTCAAAGTTCAGTGCTTCAAGTAAAGTTTAATTAATTACAACCTAGCCATGATCAATTATGATACATTGTATACATGTATAAAATTCTCAGAACCAAGAAAATATAATAATAATAATAATAATAATAATAATAACCTACTTCATTGACTATTGTCACATCAGAAGTAGTAGGCCACATTTCACTCATGGGCCACAGTTGGCTGAACTTTTCTGTAAAGGAGATAAAGAGTCAAAAGTTTTAAATTTCTTTATGACAGTGATTGATTTATAAAATTTTACAAGGGTTAGTGAGATGAGATAGAAAAATATCATGGCTAATCCGGTGTCTCTAAAACTAGTGATGAATGCAAAGTAAATAAAATTATAAAAATAAATTATCCATAGTGGAAATTTTTAATAAAAAAGCATGTGAAATGTTTAAACTACCAACTATCCTTTTATTTTACAATACAATTGTAAGAGTCAGTAAATTCAAATGATTGATTTTTAAATTTAAATGATTGATTTTGTTATTGATTATCTATATTACCAAGTACACTGTACTTCATTCTGAAAAAGAAACCTGAAAGCTTAAAAAACAATCTCCATGTATCTTTATAGTATTATAAATGAGGTAATAATCAAAATATTGCTCTTAGTTTCATAAAGAATATTTCTCTTTCTGGGAATGACCAACTGTAACCATTGCTTGGCAGATCTGTGTTTGATATTTAAATTTGATTCTTGCATATTTCCAATTCAAAGGTACTGTTTTGTTTTATATATGCATTTTCCCAAACTGTAGCAGTCTAGGCTTAACTTAAGAAAATACTTGCATAGTCAGAAATGATACCATATTGAGTAGTAAAGGGGAGTGAGAGAAAGATTCTCCAATCAGGTTTTCTTTTTTCAAGTTGATGTCCCTGTTAGTCACTGGATCTCAGTAGTGATTTATGACAGGACTTAAAAACAGGAGATATTGAAAAAATGTAATTAAAGCTTTTTTCTGACTTTATGTAGCCATTTGAATGAAATTCTTGTCATGGATAGTAAGTAAGAAGGGCAATCTAAAGCAGGAAAAGTATGAAACACCTGACTTTCATCTTGACGTAAGTCAGAATGTCAAGGGACACTTTAGCCTGTGCCCTGGTCTATAGAACCTTTCATCAGTCTCTGAGCCACTAAACTTACCACATGACTCAGATCTCAGTAGCTCAGTTGTCCAAATATGGAGTGTGTATGCCAAATTGTTACGATTGTTACGAACCCATTATGATTAAATGCCAAGTTCTTAGGCCAAGAGCTATGAGTTCAAAGAAAGTTAAAGCCCTGAGATAGGACCTGGAGGAATGTTGGCACTTCTGACCAGATTAAGTCAAGCACTTCCTTAGAACCTTGGATGCTCAGGAAGGACTGTGGGTACAGTGAAGTAATAAGCTAGCTTTATGGAGGAAAGTGCTTGCATCAGTCAGAGTTGGAGCGGAGTTTGAAGAGGACCTGCCGAGCCAGGAATGGAAGCCATTTTGGTGAAGGTCAATGGGACAATGGGATGCCAACATCATTCATAGAATATGAAAAGCCAGTCAGGGTTTCTGCCGGGTGAACTATGTTATAAAGAAAGTTTAGATATTCAATCCCTAGAATGGCCCTAAAATACTTTATTTTATTGATTGATTATTGCCCATGTGACAACAGTTGTTCTTGTTTTTGTTTTAAAGGAAATTCCAACCTATTTTTGGAGGAAGGAAATGAATGAGAAGTGTACAGTTCAGAGCATTAGCCAACTAAAACTTAGCTGGAAAGATTTATTTTTAGTCCCAAGTCCTTACAATGAGACAAGCTTGTTAAGTTTTCAATTTCCAGTTTTAATTAAGCCACTTTCTCATAGTTCATATATTCCACCCAGATCAATAGGAAGAGCAAAAATGATAGCTTTATTTTTGAACAAGAGTAATTGTAATACCATAGAGCTATGTGATCAGCAGAAAAATACTCTTACACAATTTGATACGTGTAGGCATCCTCCTCAATCCCAGGTCATGTTGTGATACATGTTAGTTAATAAAACATGTTCTGTGATGACTAATGTGTGCAGAGTAGCAAGACCTTGGCCTAATAATACATGTAAATAAATGGATATTTTAAAAGGAAAGCCAGTACCAACTCTGTATTTGGATGGAAAATGGAAACAGTTATGTTTATATTGTGCCTGTCACTAATTATCTTCGCAATACCTTCTAGCTTCATAGGTAGGCACATAATGAATTTGAAAGTCAAAGATGCACTCAGGTATAGATGACCTTATTCAAGTTTCAGAATCAAAATGCATTCATTGCTAAGTAAAAGATTTAGAATGACAGTAAGTAACCCTAAAGGTTTTATTTACATCATTCTTTCTATAGCACCTAGCATAGCTTCCCTGAATCCTTGTGCACTACATTGGATGTCAATCATAGGAACCATATCTGAGGGTGTTTTGGCAACTTGAGGAATATGGACCATGGGGAAACTTGTTTGTTGACTTTGTTAGTTCATCTAATTTGATCTATATTTCTTAGTTGAATTTTTTTTAAAAAAATCAATTCATATCTCCAGACTTTCTCACATTCCATACTTTTTTCATGGTTGTATAAGGATTTCCAAAGTTAAAAGTTCAAGCTTTCAAAAGATTTCAAAAATCTACATTTAATAAATCTTGCCACTTGCATTCTTGAGGCTGTCATAACAATGTATTTCAAGCTTAGCTGAAAACAATAGACTTTTCCCTCCTCTAGGTTTGGAGGACAGAAAACGTTTGGAATGCAGGTGTTTGCAGGGCCATGCTCCCTCTGACAGCTCAAGAGAAGAACCATTCTCTGCCTCCTCCTTGTTCTAGTGAATTCCACAAGTCAATATTCCTTGTCAGTCTATCCTCTGACTTCCACAGTGTGAGTTCATCTTCTCTGCTTCTCTATAGATCTGTGTTTTATCTCTTGGGTTTAATGTCTATTGTTACCAGGTATGATTTCATCTAGCTTGGTATCTTGACTGGTCACATCTGCAAAGGTCCTACCTCTGTATGAAGTCACATTCTGAAATTTTGAAGTGAATTTGGATTTGAAGACTACTCTTCAACTAAACTTGCAAACTCTAAAATGTTCTTATCTCCTTGAAGTGGTTCTCAATCTGTGGGTCACAACCCTTTTGAGGATCCCGTCTTAGACATCTTGTATATAGATATTTACATTACAATTCATAAAAAGTAGGAAAATCACAGTTATAAAGTAGCAATGAAATAGTTTTGTGATTGGGGAGTCATCACACTTCATTACAGGGTCCAGTATTTGGAAGGTTGAGAACCACTGCTTTAAAGTGTACCAACCAAGGAAGAAGTATGCACAATATGAGAACAAAATTTAAAATCATATTAATTAGTCGGTCAATAGCCAGCAAGATTTAGTCATATTGGTTTTAGGATTTGACATCATGTTGTTATGATTACTTTTGTTATTGAAAAGTCTTGTATAACTTGAACATCCAACCAGAATCCCATAAACCTTTACAAAGCAATTATGCTGTTTGGCCTTTTTGCCTCCTGAATGAAGTGTTCATTATAAATGCATCTCTGCTTGAAGGTATTTAAATGTGTAATGCTCAAAATAAATAAAGAAGAACAGATGGCTGGACCTTAAAGATCAAATTAGCTTTGCATCCATCTGGAATTTGGAGATGGCTTCATTATTTCTTTCTAATCCGTGCAGTCCTTCGTAAATTCTCTGGTGGAGGATTCTGTGCACAGTTGTGCCATTTAAATATCTTCAGGTAATAATAAAATATGATTTAGTTGTGAAATAGAATCTGAGACTATTTCTGTAGTGTTCTAATGCTACCAGTATCATTATAGTTACATTTGGTGGTTTTCCAGAATTAATATTGCTGCTATATACTCCTCAAGGACACAGCAAGATAAACCCACTTCATGTCCGAGATGTTCCAACATATCTACCATTCTGATAAGTTCAGGCTTTAAGTACATCTTTAGTAAGTAATAAATTGCTGTGCATTAACTTTAGCAATATTTTGTTTTAATAGCCAGATATGAGTTCTGGGTAAGCTGAGATAGAATATATTTTATCTGCCCAAACCTCTTGATGTTTGTTTTAATTGTGGTACCCAACGGCCATGGGGGACAGAAAGGGAGGTTAAGGCACACCATAGACGAGGTTATGTCTGTACTCCTGTGGCATGATGGGCAGGAGTAAGAAGTGGGTGGGGGATCTGTCCTTGTCAGAAGGTTCAGAAGATGTGGTTCATTCTTCCCTTGTTTTACTAGCACTGTATACTGGACAGGGTTGGCTAGATGACTACTATTTTAAATCGAGAGGTACTTATTGGCAGACTTGAAGTTGCCAGGGCATAAAATTAACTCCATGGGCCATTAAATTAAATGTAACTACCTTTAAAAGCATTCCCATATACCACTTCCATTTTATAATCACCGCACAGAACAGCCTGAAAGTAGCTTGGCATTACTATATCTTCTGTAGCTATAGCATTACACTTGAAGCTGAGTCATATGTAAAGCAAAGAGGTTTGGTTAGATCACAATGTTGGAGCACTGAAAGCTTAAAAGATCATTTTGGGGAAAGCACTGATTTGGCCTTTGCAAAGGTCTCAGGATGTATAGCATCCCAGTGGTGGATATGTACACAGTAAAGATCAGAGGGAAAGACAGGAGCCTAGAGGAAACAGAGAGAACAGGTTTGCTCTTTTCATTATGAACCTTAGGAAGTAGCCAGACTCTATGAAGAAAACTGTATGAATCCCTTCTGAAGGTGGGTCTCCACACTGTTGTCTGGGTACTTATCTCCTGGCACATGAAGCCCCCAAAAGAACACACATACTCACAGCTTAGCATGCCCCTTGCTGATCAGAACCTGAGGAAAGTAGTAGCTGTACGGCCAGGCTTTCAAACACACATGCTTCCACATTACCTGTGCTGGAATCACAGTTTCCCTCATTTACATTTTCAGTTCTGCTCTGTTCTGCATGGATACCGTATTTATCCCACATTGATCTCACGTGTATGCTGCTAAGTCCCACCTTGGATTGCACCCTTCACTGGCAAAATGTTTGCTTTATATATGCCTCATCTAGAATGTTTATGTCTCCTCCCCAATACACCACTCTTATCCATCTTCGCTAGTGACGAATTATTGTCCTGCTTGAAACCCTATTTTATTTTAGATTTGAAACATTGCTTTTTGAAATTAAATGGTATCATGGCTTTACCATCTTGTAGTTATATCACATGTACTCTTTTCCCAACTCAAAATAAAATTCAAAACCAACAGACAAAACACCAATAAAATGAAAACAAAGCAAAATGAAACAAGAGATTTTAAAAAACCCTACAAAACTAACATACGAAGAAACAAAAACAAACATGGAGTGTGTTTGGTGTTGGCTAACTACTCCTGGACCCTGCCCCAGAGACTAGGTGATATGCCAAGAGACACTCATTGGGGAGAAAACCAATTTTCCCTTTGATAGTGACTTATGGGTTGCAAATATCTTCTTGGTCCAGGATGGGACCCCAGATCTTCTTCCCACTCAGCGATGGGACCCTGTCGTGCAGGGCCTGTCATGGCAAGAACAGAAAGTTGAAGGGGGTGGGAGTGGGAAGGATCTGCAAGGATATCAAACACCATCAAATATATGTTGAGCAAAAGAAGCTTTAAACAAAAGTATTTCCAAAAGGAAACAAACAACACACGGAGAATATATATGCAGAACCCTTCTAATACGTACTACATAACCCAGTACCATTTTATGATTGTCTTAGTTTGGGTTTCATTGCTGTGGAGAGACACCATGACCATGGCAACTCTTATAAAGGAAAAAAGTAAATTGGGGCTGGCTTATAGTCCATTATCATTATGACAGGGAGCACGGCGTTGTGCAGGCCAACATGATGCTGGGGTTGAACTGAGAATTTGTAAGGCAGCATCAAGGAATGGCTGTGTGTCAGATTGAGCTTGAGCATAGGAACCCCCACAATGACATATGTTCTCCAACATGGTCGTGCCTCCAGATAATGCCACTCCCTATGGGCCAAGTAATCACAGAGATGAGTCTGTAGGGCCATACACATTCAAGCACAATAGCATTGTAAATAAATAAGAGAGAAGACAACTTAAATGTGTTTTCCATATAACAGACATTATAATAAAGACATCACACCTCTACAACAAATCTCTGAAACATGTTTATTTCAATACTGAGGAATTTGAAGCTCTTTGAGTTGAAGTAGCTTTGTTAAAGGTTAAACAACAAAGTCAACACTGAAGTGCAGCTTTTAACCTTTAACCTCTGCGACCGAGAAGAACACTTGAATATGACTGGTCACCCTGCTTCCTCATATGTTGGGTTGTGGTTTCATCTGACGTAGCATCACACAGCCTTGAGAAGACCTCAACACTTGGACTAAGATGCTCTGTCTCGGATACAGAAAACACAAACCCCACGGCTGTTTTCTCAAATGGAACAAGGTCTCTTTGGAAGGGAAGTAGATTACAGACTTAGCTTGAGCTGCTGGCTAGTAGGGCATCCTTTTGGAAGCAGTCGAGAGCATGGCTCACCTGGGGCTGTGGAGAACTGAAGCACCCCAGGCCATACGGGCTGCAGTTCAAGCTCACTGTCTGAGGCCAAAATCTGCCCCAAGGTTCTGTTGCTTGTGAGTTAACTTGTGATTCTGAAAAAGGGCAGGGACCATCGCTGTTTACAAGTTGCTGGTCTTGGGATATACTTGGGATATATATCAAGAGAATATATATTCCTGATGACTTGAGAAAAGGGGTAAAGCCAAGCTGTCCCCTGAATCTGTACCTGGGTTTTTAATGTCATCCTGTGTCACCTTGGGCCGTTAGATAACCCGTCTCAGGATTGAGGTTCTGTTAGGAATGGCTACATCATTGGAGCCCGGAAGGTAAATCTCCAGAGTGCACAAAGAGTTCTGTAGCTAATAAAGAGACCTACGAAATTAGTATGCATGGAACAAATAGATCTCATCTTTTAGTTTTGCTAAGACACAGTTGTTAAAAATTGCATGCCTTTATGATGTGCTCTGCATGAGCAAGGCCCTGTAATAGCCCGCCATTCTGTGTCTGACTCTTCACTTAGTGTAATAGGCACCAAGTCCATTCACACTGTTTTAAATGGAGAGATACAATTTATTTTAGTGCTGTGCATATCTAATATTTTGTCTGCATGTGCTGATGCACATACCTGTGTGGGACTGTGTTCAGGCCCTCTGGTGCTGTCTTCTATTGCTTTCCCTCTTAATCTCTCAAGACAAGGTCTCTCACCAAGTCCAGAGATCATAGGTTTTTTGTTTTTTGTTTTTTAAATTAAGCTAATGGTTTACAAGCTCCAGCAAGCCTTCTGTCTCTACCCTGCCCTTCCTCCTACCCCAGCACTGGGGTTTTGGGTACATATGCCCATACCCAGCATTTTATGTGGATGCTCATAATCTCAATGCAACTTCCCCTGCTTGCACTCTCCACTCTCCAGTGATAATACCTCCTGGGCCATCTGCCTAATCTGCCTAGCCAATCTTACTACTTTAAAGAAAAAGTTCTTTCTCTCTCTCCCTCCCTCCCTCCTCGCTCCCTCCCTCCCTCTCCCTTCCCCCTCCCTTTCCCCCCACCTCTCCCTCTCTCTCTCTCCCTCTCTCTCTTCCTGTCTTTGGATACATTTCTGTGTGGTGCCTAAGGAAATGAGTAGGGGCATTAGATGCCCTGGAGCTGGAATTATAGGTATTTGTGAGCCACCAGATGTGGGTGGTGAGCTCCTTACAGTCCAGCTTTTTTTTTTTTTTCCTACAAGCAGTAAGGACTCTTAACCTCTGAACTATCTATCTCTAAATTTGCTATTTTAAAAAAGCTTAATAATATTTCATTATGTGTAAGGCATATATACCAAATTTTAAAGACTCCATTTCCCAGGCATATGTCAAAGGACAATTTTGTTAATTTTATGTCTTGACAATTGAGAGTATTGCAAAGGTGGACATCTATATGCCTCTTTTGCATACTGACTTCATTTCCTTTGGCTGTGTGCCTTGGCTCTCCAAGGCCTTGCATCTAAACCCTGTGCAGAATTCAGTATAATTGAGTGGGTGTCATTTTGAACCTGTTTCCTAGACCACACAGTGAAGATTACATCAACATAGGAAGCCTCAGAGGGCACACTAAGCCCTATCCGCACTACAGCAAGTGTGAGCCATATATAGCAGTTACAAAGGAGGAACTTCATCCTTCAAGAAGTTAGGGCACCAGTAGCGTTAGTTGTCTTTAAGCAAATATCAGGAACAAGTGTTTGTGAGGGAATATCAATTCAGTCCCCATTTCTGCTTTCTGAGGAAGGAAGGAATTGCATTGTAAATCACTAGCTCTGTACTATAATGAAAAGCAACAGCATGAAAATGTTCCCTCCGACACACATGGCTTGATTCATGAAAGAGTTTCTTTGTACCTCTTAGGCTTCTGACTGAATCCTTTATATAAATCTACCTGAAGAGTCCACAAAGGATTAGCCAATCTCCAGGATGAAGAAAAAAAGCAAAAATACAAAACACATTTAGATGAAACCGTGTTCTAGAGATTTAAATAAGAAAAGTTGCATATGTGTAGAGCCACATGGCATAAAGACAATAATTTGCAAACTAGGTTCAAGGTACTCTTGGGATTTCTTTTCTACAAGGCTAAGTAATTTTCTTTGTCATTAATTTTACAAGCCTTCAACAATCAATAGGCTAGGTTGTTACCAAATAAAGGACCGGTGTTAAACCATAACAAGAAAAAGACACACTATTTCCACTTAGTTATTGGCTAGGAAAACCTAGAGAACAGAACCATTCCTCATAATTGAGGTGCCTAATGAGCCTTATTTGGGAAAAAAAAAAAAGCATAAACTAGAAAGGATACCAGTTGGTATGAAACTTAAGAAAGATGATTAATTCTTCTAAGTAGTGAAACTCAAGAATACACAGTCAATTTTTATTTAGAAGAAATCTAATCTAGTTAGAAGAATTTATATTTAAATTCAGAGCAATGGCAGTTGGGAATGCAACTGGAAGGCTATGCAAGCTCAGTATTTTCCAACAAGGGGCAGAGCAAGGCACCTTGACTCCACAGATCTGGAGATGTAATTGAAATGTTATTCTTTCTTGAACAAGAGAGTCTTATTTGATACAGACTATGTATCAAACAAAACTCCCCAATCCTCTTATCCTCCATCCCCCATTTATGAAAATAGAGCATTTCAGCTCCTATTCCTGAATCAGAATACCAGTGAATAAGGTACTTATTTCTACCTAACAGACATTCTAGAAGTGACTCAAAGGATAGGAAGAGAGTAAAGAGAATAGACTGGAGACTAGCAAACTACTTTTCAGCCTGGGTTGCTATAAAGAACAATAAGAAAGGACCATACTTTCTCTATTAGTGATTCCCTCTCTAGGTTAGGTGTTCAAAACCACACTCCCACTCTTTCTCCTTGGATTTCTGTGGTAGAGATGCTCACTCTTCATTGATAAGTTCCTCTTGTCTTCTTGGACCTCTTTTTTGTCTTCTTGCCACATCATCTCCTCATATCCCAAGAAGTCTACTATTTCATCCTGGTAAAATGTCTTCTTCATGGTTGTGCTTTATCATTTCTCCTTGTATTGACTGATGAAGTATGGCCCAGACATGACGAGTAACCTTGCCCATTCATCAGATGTCCTTTAGACATGTCTCACTTGTTCCATGGAGTGTACTTCCCTTGATTCTTTGTTCTTAGTATCGCCACATGTATGCAAACACTCGGAAGAGACTCACCTCAAGCTTCGCTTCATAAAGGAGTGCGAGTAGCTGATAGAGAATGGACGGGCTTTAGAGCACAAAGGTTCTGGTTTGAATACTAAGAACTCCTGGCTGGTTGTGATCGTAAACCCTGTTACCATGTGGAGCTTTGTTTTCTCATACAACAATACAAGAGCATCAGGTTTTGGCTGCCTCTCTTTCCATCTCCCATAAGCCAGCATATTCTTTGATTTCTCTTTCTTGGGCAGACTGTATCCATATTCTTTTGGTTTTAGACACATGATTCTGTCTGAGACATTTCCCACATTGTAAACTTCCTTCAGCCTGTTTTGTATGCAGAAGGAATATCTGGTCCCACATGAAGTCTTTGCTGAATACCTGACTACCTCCTTTTTATGAGTTCTTATGCTGGTCACAATATCAACTGCTGCTATCATTAAGAACAAATACAGGCTTCTCTACCACCATGTCTTTCTTGGTCTGGTGCAGCACGTCAAATCAGAGCTCTCAGATAGCCATACCTGTGCCTCTTTCACCTCATGTTTTCTTCTCTCACATGTAGGGTCTGCTTCTCTTTCCTCCATAGGTTTCCCAGAGAAATCAAAATATCCATCTGTTGAGTGCCTTCTGCTTTTAGCATAAAACTTGTACTGGGAATAAAACCGCCATACTGCTCTTCACTTTCAGCTACCGATCAGATCTACTGGCTCTGGTTTTTGAACTGACCAATCACACAGCACCTCAGACACCATCACGTTCATCTTTGTCCCTCAGTCTACAAAATCATTTAAGCTCTCTGTACTCATTCCACCATTCTACAGACATATGGGCCAATTTAGGTTTGAATATATTTTCACCACATTTGCTTTCCCCTGTGTTTATATTATTCATTGTGATATTCTCTTCTATCTCATTCCCAACCCTGCTGTGCTCCATTTCCATTGGGCCGTCCTCGTGAAACATTTGGTTTCTTCTTCCTAGATCTGTGTGTTCTACACGTGCCTTGTATTACTAGCAAGATCTCTCTCAACTTTACTGCCATTTCCTCACTCAGTGTCCCTGATATCTACTCCCCATATCATCAGAAATATATTATTTGAAAGGTTGAAAAATCAGGTTAAGAAAATAGCATCCATCAATCCTTAGAACCATTTGTTTGTTACAAGCTCATAAGAGCTGCTTTCCTCTTCTGTCTCTCAACACGCAGAGATAGGCTTCCCTGTCTTCAAGCCTCGTAACACCCTTCCTTCATCTCTCCTTTATGGTGATGTAGTTTTCATGCCTGATGCTACATTATGTTAAGTGTTTCCTCTTGAATTAAAACTCAATTATCTATATCCTTAATCCCAGCACTTGAAAGACAGAGGCAGGTAGATCTCTGTGAGTTTGAGGGAGTCTTGTGTACATAGTGATTTCTAGGCCAGCCATGGCTGCACAATGACAATTTGTCTCAAACTAATTAATTATGCTATCACCACTGTTCATCTCACTGGTCTCCAGAATTATTTATTTCATTCTACATTATAGTATCCTAGAAGCTAGTACATGTTTGCTCTAAATTGAATGATTGTGAATGTGAAATGCTTTGTTCCCTCATTACCCAGAGAATGTGACAAAAAAACCAAAAACAAAAAAAAAATCAACAACAACAACAACAACAACAAAAACAAAAAAACCCAACAACCTTCTATGTGTAGATTTGTAAAGAATGCTTTAAGTACTTGGGAAAGTGCCAGGATTTACCACTGAGCCATCTGTATATCCAATAAACAAGGGTGACGTCCTTAGTCCTTAGTCCTGTTTTAAAGGTAGTTGTGACGTTTGGATCTCTTGAACAGTCTATATATTCTTATGATTGAATCAATGCATCAATCTTTTATAAATTCACATAACATGAAAATAGTCCAGTATCCCTAATGTGAATGAGTTGGAAAGAAAGCTAATTAAACTGGTGTAGATTTATTTTAATCCCTTTAAGAACATACAATAATTGCAACTTTTACAAGTACTCTGAAACTGCCTTGTGGAGTTTTAATTAATAGATAAGGATGGTCTCTCTAATTAGCTCATCAAAACACTCATCTGAGTAGTGTCAACCCTACATATGCTGCCTTTAAACTGTTTGTGAGTAAACAGGTACCTGGAAAACACTTAAAGATTGAGTGTGTGCTCTTCGGAGAATCTTGGTGGCTCGGCCACGCTCATTACGTGGTTAACTGTTGTTGCCCACCTTCTCTTTTCTAAAGGAGAAACAACAGAACCAGCAATCCGATGGGTTTGATTGTGTCACGCAGTATACTGACCCATTCCAAATGAGTCGAGGTCACATTAATGTTTTTCTGAAGATGTAGGAGACACCATGTAACTGCCACACTGTGGCGTTACCACAGCATGAAAAGGCCTTGCTTTTAGGTGGGCAATCACAAATATCTAATTTACCAGTAGGCAAAACATTGATTTTTTTTTCCTTTTATTTGCAGTCCTGAGGATGGAACCCAGGTCTTTGTACATGACATGCTCTAGAACTTAGCCATACTCTTTGCACAAGATGTTAACTTCATTGATTTAGAACATAGTTGGATAGTTTAGTATAGCCAGGCTTATCTTTCTGTTTAATATCTATAAGTCTTTTCTATGGTTTTTGGAAATAAATGAACAATCCAATTTAAGAGAAAGGCAAGAGGAGATAGAGAGTGGACAAATGGGAAAATGAAAATATTTTAAGGATAAAGAAACCAACAGTCATGATAGCTATTATAATACAGTCCTTAAGAAGATCAACATGAAAGCACATACATTTGAATTTCTAATGCATGGATCTCATGAGTGAGAACAGCCTATTTCTATTCTCTAGGATGTTTAACACTTCATTGAGGACTTTTTCACTCATTTAAGATTGATTATTGAGTAAGTTCCCCCTCCCTCTTTATCTGTATCTCTTTCTTTCCCCCTGTCTATCTCCCTGTCTCTATCCTCCTCTCTCTCCTTCCCTCCCTCCTTTCCTCATTCCCTTTCTATCAGCAAAGTTCCAGGTACTTTCAAGATCTGAGACTACACAGCAAATAAAATAGAGGCTTGCAAATGGTATCAGGTCTGCATATGTGAATGAACATGCATGCGTGTGTGTGTGTGTGTGTGTGTGTGTGTGTGTGTGTGTGTGTAAAATTAAACTTTGGCTATCATGAAATTATCTGTAATACTGAAGAAAATGTCAGTTGAAAAAAGACCAATGCTGTCTCATTCAGTTACCTGGTCTGTCTGGGGTATCTTCCTCCAAATTGGATGATGGGGGCTTCTTCTATTTTGAGAGGAGTTTGAACTTGCAGCCCAAACACTGTTCAATCAGTTCTTCAGTCTATGCTTCCCTGTGGTCTCCACTTTGCATATTCAGGATTAGCTTTCAAATTTAATGACTCATGACTCGGGGAGGGTTAATTTCCAGGGCTGACAAGGTATTCGGTGAAGGCCAAGGTATGAAAAAATTCACATACTGCATCCCAACTTCTCAGGCAACTGAGAATGGTCTGTTCTATAAGCCTGGCCAGAACTGGTATTTTCAAAGCTTAGACACTGTTCACTGAGGAATCAGAAATACAAACATTTTAAATATGGCCTTTGTGTCAGTTGGTGACAGGGGACCTCCATGGCAGTTTGCTCACTTTTTTTCAGCTCTTGCACTTGGCTTTCTACTTGGTTCTCTCCTGAGGCTTTTGAGGAAAACAGGAGACACAGATGCGCCTCATGAGTGACTCCACAGCTCTCGCTGGTGCACGTGACAGAACAGTTGTCTGGGTACCCTTTTCTATGGGACATTAAGTATTATTTTGGACTATAGCCTGGATTGGAAGACTGAAGAAAATATGTTATTATGAGTTTTGGTGTCTTTTGCTTTGATAGGACATTTGTTAGATTGCGTCTCCCTGGTTTGCATGGCCAGCCATACTGGCTTATGACTTCTCTATAAAATACTCTGTGTCCCATGCCAGCCGAGAGCTGTCATTTTTGAGGTCTTTTCACCTCAAAACTGGTTATATTATCCTTCTCCAGTTACATACCTGACAGCGTCCCCTTCCTCCCTTTCTCTAGTCACCTGCGTAAACCCACGCTAGAAGGCCACCAGGAAGGTGATCTATGGCTGTCACAAATGCCACAGAATGAGCAAGATGAGCTAAAGGATCACGTTTAAAAAGCAAACCATGACCCAGACTCTTGTTGCAAACCTTGACTTCCTCAGATCATCCCAGCTCTTTCTGTCTGTTCATGGCTGTTAACTATTTCAAACACCAAACATCCCATGTTCTCTCCGACTTTTAGACTTCTTGATCCTATTTAGTTTTGAAGTATGACACACATTGATAACACAGATCACAGGAACCTCCACCAACAAAGAAAGAGGTAAGAGGTTGGTGGTAGACTTGAAACTGAACAAGGACGCAAGGTTTACTTGAATTTCTTATAAATAACCCTGGATGGCAATGTTCTATTCAAGGTCATAAAGAATGTTTCAGCTGTTCCAACACACAGGCCTTTCCTGAATTTTACCTGGTTTTTATTCAGCAATACGCTAATGTTTCCTAGATGAATCAATCTTGTTTAGCAAAAATTTACTACATAGCTTTATTCACATACACACACTCTCTCATGCTTCTACCATATCCTAATACACAGCCGCAAATGCACATACTCATATCTACATATCCATATACACATTCATACATTTGTACATATATCTACCCATCCATGCATATATACATTCACATATATACTGACATGTCCATATGCACATACATGCACATACACATCCATATTCACTCATCCATCTATACACATATACATACAGAGATGTGGTAGCCAGGCCTAGATAAGCCTAAGCAAAGAAAGGCATAACCTTTCCTGCTAACTTTAGACATATCTTCAATGTCTGTCTTATCATTATTTTCTCAGCAACCATGGTTTATCTTTGAAAACTGTTATGTACTTTGAAACCTAGTTGTCCTCCATAGTTAGTAGCTCTCATTAAGGACTAGCTTCTAGAGCAGAGTAACCTAATTATAACTAGGATAGCAGCAGATACCTTTTATCTCTAAGCTATAGTTACTAAACACATAGTTAGTGAAGAAAACTTGTTTATTAATGAATGTTCTAACCCAAGTCCAGCCTATTTTGCCTTAGTGGAGACATGGACTGTTTATGAAATTAATGGCTTCACTAACTCTTCGGCGTTTGGTTCTTAACTTCCTTTGTGTTCTTTCAAGTCACACATTACAAAAAAACTTAGAAATCTTGAGTTTTATACTAACATCTTCGCATTAAAATAAATCACTTAGGGCTCATTCGCCCAGAGTTTTCTTATGGGAAACTGTTGTTTCTCTGAATAAAAAGGCTCTCAGGACTCAGACCCGTACTGTCACTGAGGGGAGATGGGAGGAAGGGAGGACTCCTAAGAAGGGAGAAGCAGTGGAAGGAGTCTCAAGACAGCTGTGAATAGAGGAAGAAACAATAACCCAATTAAGAAAAGGAGTGCAGCTCCGTAGGAGGCACACTTGTGCTCTCAGAGAAGAGTTAGGGAAATTAGGGATATCAGACACACAGGGTTGTCTTTTCAAAAGGAGAGACATATAACCTGTTTTCTGCCCAGAAGAGGGAACCAGGTAATATAGCCTGGTGAGCTCAGTGTCATGCAAGGCTACCCTGGTTCCTCCAAGACCCTTGTATCTGTTTATCTCAGCTAATTGATAGTTCTATCTTCTTCCAGAACTTTTATCAGGAGCATTGTTTACCTTGAGCCTGCATATTCAGTAAGTCTATCTATAGCAAAGACGTCACATGTCCTTTACTCCAACAGTTTCAATGTAGTTATGTCTTCAACTTCATTGTAGGCACAGAGTTGAGATAATTATCCCCAGGAAACGCTTTCCAAATTGTGCTGTGCTTAAATATGCTTGAAATAAACCACCCAGTGTTAGACTCTCAAAGTTTGAACCAATACCAGGAACTGAGTCAGATTGAACCCAAATTCTTCATTCCCTCTCATGAATCAACACTCTGCTGGCCTTGGTCATGGAAATTCCCCCAGTCTAAACAGCGTACTCCCACAGGAAGAAACACAAGTTTCTGTGAAGTATTTAAATGCTCAACATCCTTAGGTATCAGGAAAATGCAGATCAGAAATACTTTGAGATTTCATCTTACACTAGCCATAATGACCAAAATTGCAAAAACAGTTGACAGCTCATGATGGAGAGAATGTGGAGTAAGGGGGAACACACATCCATTGCTGGTGGGAGTGCAAACATTGACAGCCACTATGGAAATCAGTTTGTTGATTCCTCAGGGAGCTGGGATTATATCCACATCAAGATCCAACTTGACCACTCTTGGACATATACTAGCCAAAGGATATGCACATATGAACGCAGAGGCTTCTGCAGCACGAACATGGCCTGCACAGGTCTTTACCAGATGGATTGTCATCAGTGAGAGGGGAAATGGACACAGTATCCCACCCCAACCCAGAACCGATATCCAACAGATAACTGCTTACAGATGAAAAGAATTAGTTTTCTTCAACAGAAGAGTCTCCTGGGTATCCAAATACTTTCCAGGCTATGAACCATGCCCAGGCATAGATCGCCAATACAAAAGGAATTCAGTGGTACGTTTGGAGTTTCTCTGTGTCACAATGCTTTGTCCCTCTGTCAGGGCTTCCTCCCTTCCTCCCTTCCTATCTACCTACCTTCCTTCCTTCCTTCCTTCCTTCCTTCCTTCCTTCCTTCCTTCCTTCCTTCCTTCCTTCCTTCCTTCCTCCCTTCCTCCTTTCTCTCTCTCTTTCTGTCTGTCTCTGTCTCTGTCTGTCTGTCTGTCTCTCTCACCTTACAGTTCTCCTAGTGTTATATAGCATGGTTTCTGGTTTTGTGCTTTTATGAGATGTCTGTTTGTGTGACCATATATATCTTTACCTCTATATGTGTGGGTTGTTTTTTTTTTTAACTTTTTATTTGGCTTTTTTCCTTTCCATTTGTTTTTTCCTATTCTGGTTTGCCTGTTTTTATTTTGTTGTTATTATTATTATCATCATAATTATTAATTTTAGGTGCCTGTTTATACTCTAATGAGAGAGAAAATCAGAGGGTGTGGCTTTGGGTAGGTAGGGAAGTGGGGAGGAACTAGGAAGAGTTTAGGGAGGGAAAACATAAACAGAATGCATTCTATTAAAATATATTTTCAATAAAAGTAAACAAGAAGAAGCAGAGGGTTAGGGGGTTTGCATCCCTGGTTGCTGCTGATTTAGGTTTTTAGGAACACAATGATATGTGTGTGGTTATAATGATGATGTGCCTACTGGAATCCATTGATGTGCCCTCATTGGAACCACCAACAGTTCTGCCTTCTCAGGATGTAGTTTTTCTTAAGTCTTTGGGGGCAAAACAGAGAGAGGGGGAAAATGCAGAGAAAATGGAAGCTTAGTGTGGGCTGCTAACAGGAAACATTTTACAAAACTACCTCTTGAATGGCAATTGAATCAGCTCATTGTCATCAAGCTTCAAGAGAATAAGTTCCTGCGTTTGGCAAAGTTGAGTCGGAAAGGCTTTAATTTTGTTCTGGCCATGGTCCAACGACAAGAGTCTTTTCAAGTGGGGAATTACAGAGCGGGACTGAATGACCCCAAGTGAACTCTGTGTAGGGTGGGCTCTTTCGTGCAGGGTCACTGCTTGCTAATGGCAACTTGGATGAAGAAATGTCGCAAATCCTTGAGAGTGTGAGGTTAGCAATTCATGCACACATGGACCAGCTATCTTGGTCTCCCAACACCAAATGATAATTTGGCACATCATTAGGTTACAGAGACGTGAGTATTCAAAGGTTGTGTCATATTGCCATTGGCTAAAGGACTCAAGAGAACGCTTTGTAATGGCAAAGCTTTCAGATGTTCCTATTCAGCAATCCTTCTGGCTCATCTCTTGATCAGTAAATTCAAATTGAGTGAATCTCTTAAGGGAAGCTCTATTCCGGAACTCTGTTTTGTCTATATAGCATAGAATATTTGGTTAATAGTAAGTCATGTGAGACCTTGGGCACATTTCACAGTTTGCATATTAGAGTCTGCTTATTAAGAATGAGTCAGGATTCTTACTTGGATGACCCACCAGTCAGGAGGACTCATTGCATTTTTTATTAAGGATACTAAGGGATCGAGAAGGGGATCACTATCTCATAGAAGGCACAGAATATTTTCCAGACTATGTAGGTTAGAAGGGGGAAAAGAGAGATATGATTTATTTTCCTTTAATCTCTTTCTTACTGTCTGTTTATTCGGGAACTTGGTTGTTTTCAGTGTCCTGGCTCCGCCACGCTCGATATTTGAACGTGTCCTCAGAGTGAATCACGGCACTACTTGTTCAGCAACAAAAGCTCTTCTCTTTGTCGTTTATTTCTCTCATCTACATTTTCTATTGCACTGTCTGCCTCAAAGCCCATTCTCAAATCAAGTTCTGAGTGTCGGACTCCCCGGCATGATCGCTCTCTATTTGGGGAAATTTACTCGAAGTTTTGTTGCGTGGAATGGATCCTCACATGATTCTTCTGCTAGAGCCCGTGACTCACCCGAGAAGGAAGCAGAATTAACTAGGAGCATCTGCTTGGCTCAGAATTCCTACACTGGGGGGCGGTGGAAATTAGGCAGAGCATCAAGGAGCAGTTAATATGCAAGAACTCCATCTACTTCCAGCCCTGACCTCTGTGACCTCATGTTACACACTGAGATAGATTAGGATCATCATACTCATCCCACAAAATTATCATACGCCACAGATCTTTGCTTTTGGGTGTGCCCTACCCAGAGGTCCTCTTTAAGCATTTACAAGCACAACATGGCCTGGTGTAACTAAGGCATTTTCAGAAAACAAATGCAAAAGGACGCCTCCTGTAAGGCATCTGAATACCAGGCCCTTGAATTTACATATTAGCATCAGCCAGAGATGTTTGGGAAATGCAGATTGTCGGAGATTCCATTCTCTTGCCTGCCTACTCAGCCTCCACGGTGGGGTCCCCAATGCATTTGAATAGGGGCTTCTTCCCAGGGGAACTGAAAACATACCAAAGTCGAATAATCAGTTCTCGGAGGGTTAAATGATCAAGGGAGAATATACCATGTTTAATTAACTGTATGATGACTGTAATCGAATGATTAATTACCTTGTACTTGTCCTCTTGCTCTTACTGATCTGCCAGAGGGCACTTGCAAATGAAATTACTATTTATAGCATCTATGGAGTCGCTATACGTAGGAAGTGTCTAAACGGCATCCTTTCTGTGTTCTCAGCAAACAGGAACACATTGCCCATCATCTGGTGTTCATGTTCTTTGTCCAGAAACATGGGACAAGGGCAAATCATTCTTCTCTCGTGGTTTTACGCATCTGAAACCTCAGGATGTCTCATGACCCAGGCCCCAGAGTTTCTGATTCCGTGGGCTGGATCGTCAGCGTCTGAACAAGGGTGTTGCTGCTGGTTCAGGAACCATCCTTGGAACAGCAATGTTCTAGAACATCTTTACACGATCAGCCTGCATGTGAGCTTCTGCTTCTTTGCTTTCTGTTCTCTCCTGTTCCACATTTAGCTTGCCTGTGATTTCTCCTCAGAGAGTTCAGCCCACATCAGATGGGGCATGATTTTTAATGTGCGGGAGCCTGCTGAGCCCTCCATTTCCTGTCAGGATATTGTTCAGAGTCATAATGCACTTTGTCATTTTTTTTTTTTTTCGTTCTCACACTTGTTTTTTTTTTTTTTTCTTTTTTAAAGAGTTGGCACTCAGATGTTATGTCAGATGAAACTCAGCTGCTTTCTTGTTGAAATGTTTGGAGCCTCACGTGTCTCACCTCTGCTGCTATAGGGATCAGTTACCAAGCTGAATGGGGAGTTTGCCCCTTTCTTCTGATAGAACTTATTTATTCTCTTTGAATAGAACAACTTAAAGCATTTGCAGTTCATTGCTTCTTTCTTTGACCATCGTGGAACGGGAGCTCCTTATGATAACGGACAAGTTTAGTCTCAAGGTCTGCTTGGTTTGGGTTGAAGTCTGAGGTAGGAAGATCTAGTGATAGATGCTCAGGAGATAGCTTTGTCAGTAAGGCACTGACTTGTTAGGATGTGAGGGACATGACTTTAACCACAAAATCATATTTAAGAATAAGACCAAAACAACAAGAGCAAAACGATTGGCATGGTGAACCGTACTTGTAATCACAGTGGTTTGGGTGGGGACGGGGTGAGAGAAAGGCAGATCACTGGGGTTCACTGGCTTACTGGTGAGAAATTCTGTTTTAAAAACTAGGGAGATGGCACTCAAGGAACAGCATACAAAAATTGTCATCTAGCTTACACGAACCCTCCTCTTCCACACAGGCACATACACACATGCACGTACATACCCATGGGTGCATGCACACGTGTGCTTGCATGTACATATGTGCTCATGTGTGCTTGAATGCCTTATGACAGTTACAGGCTTGCATGCCCTGTTGTTGAACTCAGTTGTGATGGTGACACTTTCCCCTGAACTCTTTGAAGGGATTCTTTGAAAATAGGTGGTTCATGTTACCTGGGTTTTTTATTTTTTTTTCCTTGAATTTAAACAGTCACATAACTTTTTATGGTCCTCACTAAACTTGTATAAGAGTCCATTAATTTGAGACTCATCTTGCTCACTCAGTACTTGTAGGTCACTGAATTTGCCAGATTTTATTTCCTTCATTTATAAAATGCAGATAATGGTGCCTGTACTGTTTATTACATATAACTAGTGTGAGGCTCTCAGTGATATCTCAGGAAGTGTTTTATAAATTCTCAAATGGTGTGCAATCCTGAAGCGTTGTTATCAGTGTTCATTACAGTCCTCAGCCTTGTCGGGACACAGAACAGACTCTTAGGATGAGGTATCTAGCTTGTTTGTGGGTCATATGTATAGATCTGAGGAAGCTGGCACTCAAGTGCCATGTAATTAAGGTCTTAATAGATAGCTTGAGCACAGCCCACGAGGAAGATGCAATAGACTTAAAAGTTTGCTAGTTTGGAATTTAACAGTCAGGAGCTTGTAGTGATGGCTTCGCTTCAAACTTCCACTCAAATCCCAAACTTCTGGTGATTGAGACAGGTATCTGTCAGGGGGTGTTGCACACATCACTTAAAGAACAGGACTTGTAGAGGAGTAAGGTTCCTAGTCTTTGGAGATGCCTTTAGTAGGTTCTGCTTGTTTGGTTCAACAACTTAGACTTTTCTTCATTCTACCTACTTCATTCAAAGGGCAGAGTGGATCAGGGATCTTAGATATTTGGAGAGAGGAAGATTAAAGTGGGCAAGTATGTGTGTTTATGGTATCAGAAACCAGGTTGGTGAAATGCTATAGTCTATCTTGTGGGGTTCTCATGGTATTCAGAATGTTAGACATATAATTTACTGGGGATCCTGTTTTAGTAAAATAGTTTGAAATCAGTCCAGTAATATGCTTCAAAACTGTGCATGTTATCCAAATATATATATATATATATATATATATATATATATATATATATATATATCGAAAAGTTGACAGAAAAAGAGTCTGGAGCTACTTTTTCCCAATATTTTCTGACTAGTTTATGGTAAATTAGTCAGTTGACATCTCCAAAATATAGCTTACTGATCTACAAAACATAGACAATAAGCCCTAGCTTGTTTATCTTCTCTGAGACACAGATGAAAATACTGGCCACAAAAGAAGCGTGTCAGCTATAGAACACAGCGGAATGCAGTATCTCATGGCTGCTCTTTCTGTATGGATTCCAGGGTAGAAGACAGTTATAATTATTACAAATTTTAGAAAACTGTGTGTAAGATACAAGAATCTGCTGGCAAGACCCATGTATGCTAAACGAGCACATTCTGTAGCTCTTCATTCCCATGTTAAGCCTCTTGAAGGGTCAGAGAAGAGCAGTCAATCCTCCGAAGTCAGCTTCTTTATCATAACCTGGATGAAGAGGTGGAAGCCACACCCTTCAGATTCATCAGTGAATCAGTCTTGGGAGGAGAAGTAACACTCTGAATGGCAAAACCACACTTCAAATCCATCTAGATGACAAGGATAATGATGGGAAGGCTGGAGAATAAAATAGGACAAAGATATAAATACAATCCTTCAGAGCAAAGATAGCCTATTGTGTGAGTTCAGGAAGGGGTGTTCTGCCTCTGAGGAAGTGGATATAAAACCACATAGGGATTTAGGGTATCTCTAACTTCAAATAGAATGAGCTGCATTTGTTTAAGGAGGAAAATGCCAAACAGAAAGACACAGCTGCTTTCCAGAATGATGTGATGTTCAGGATGTTCAGACAGCTAGTTACGGAGTCAAGAAGTTGGAGTTCTTGTCCTCTTAAAGCCAGTATCTCCTGGTGTGATCCTCATCAGGCCATTTACTGTCTCTACCTTTTAGATGTTTTTTTTCCTGTCTAAATTCTTACTGAGAAACTATGACTCTGTGTTGTATGATTTTAAAAAGCCTCCTTCTTCTTTGCAGATAATTTTTAATAAAATAATTTTAAATTAGTCTTTGACAGATATCTATCTATGTATCTACGTATGTATGTATGTATGTATGTATGTATGTATGTATGTATGTATGTATCTATCTATCTATCTATCTATCTATCTATCTAAAGACATTAAGACATTTTGACCCTTCATTATCTTCTGGTATGACCCCCTGCTCCTCCTTAACCCCTCCCCCTTTTCTTTTCTTTTTTTAAAAAAGATTTATTTATTATTATATCTAAGTACACTGTAGCTGTCTTCAGACACACCAGAAAAGGTCTCATTATGCGGGATGGTTGTGAGCCACCATGTGGTTGCTGGGATTTGAACTCAGGACCTTTGGAAGAGCAGTCAGTGCTCTTAACTGCTGAGCCATCTCTCCAGTCCCCCTCCCCCCTTTTCAATATACCCTACTCTCTCTTATTTCCCTATCCATTTTGAGTTTGACCAGGATTTGCATAGAGGAGCACGAGGTTTAACAGGTCCACTGGTGGCTTCCCACTGCCTATAACACTGAAGAAAATGACTCCTAACGGAAATTTTCATCCTCAGGGAGGGATGGGACCTCATGGGACCCTCCTCTATGTTCACAGTCTCTGTCTTCCACAGATCTTATGCAGGTACCCACAGCTGCTGTCACGAGATCAATGGCCATGTTGTATCCAGAATCAGTACTTCCCGATCTCCAGTTCTCTCTGACCATTTTCTGGATGCCCCCTGGGCCATGATGGGCATGCACATAGGAGGGTGGTGGTGGTGTTCATTATAGACGTCCAATTAGGAGAGAGTGCTGCCTGGCCCCTTATTCTCAGAAATTTTACTAGTTAACGAAGACAACTGAAACCCAGTGCAAAAAGCAGCTTCTCTGACCAAGCATGAGGGACTGCCGCAATCTGAATAGAACAAATATTTAGAAGAGTTCAATATGTCCATTTAGCAAAACAGAGACAGTGGTAGAAATTGCCCTCTATTTATGTTCTTTCCTGTGTGTACTATACCTTCATTCAGAAGACTGTTCCCCTCATAACAGACATGCAATTATTAAATCAAAAGGATCACCTTGCCTAGCAGGTTGGTACTGTGGCAAGCTTGGTCTGCTTCTGGGTCAAACCTTGATGACTTTTCTCCCCTGGTTCCCTGAATAGCACCTTTCACACTCTGAAAGCCAGGGAGGAGATGTCTAGGTCTAGATTTTTTTTTTCCAGCGTGACTTTGTTCTGTTCTGCAACCAAGAAACCTAGTATCTTCATCAATATGGATCTTTTGACTTGTAATCTGGATGTGTTTTGCCTGCAATGTATATTTGGGCTCCTCATTAATGCAGTGCTCATGAGGAGGGTCAGAATCCCTGGATCTTAGAATTACAGATGGTTCTGAGCAGCTATGAGGATTTTGGGAAAGGAAATTAGGTATTCTGCAAGAGCAGTGAGTTCTCTTTAACCACTGAGCCATCGCTTCAGCCGCATGCAATAGAATCTTACAGTGTAGTTATGGTGGACAAGTGAAAGAAATGACCAAGGTCTGGATTGCTTTGGGACCTCCATAACTAACAACCCATGGCCAACACTGGGGTTTTTGTTTGATTACCTTTGCTCTCTGGGATGGGACAGCATTATCCTCCCATACAGATGATTTCTTCTTCTTCTTCTTCTTCTTCTTCTTCTTCTTCTTCTTCTTCTTCTTCTTCTTCTTCTTCTTCTTCTTCTTCTTCTTCTTCTTCTTCTTCTTNTCTTCTTCTTCTTCTTCTTCTTCTTCTTCTTCTTCTTCTTCTTCTTCTTCTTCTTCTTCTTCTTCTTCTTCTTCTTCTTCTTCTTTTTTCACTTGTATTTTTGGAGAATTGATATAACCATAGATGACAACTTAAATTATAGAAAAAAATTGGTGAGACCTAAAACTAGTACAGGTATGCACTATCTTTTCTTCTATTTCTTTTCCTTTCCTTTCCTTTCCTTTCCTTTCCTTTCCTTTCCTTTCCTTTCCTTTCCTTTCCTTTCCTTTCCTTTTTCTCTTTTCTCTTTTCTCTTTTCTCTTTTCTCTTTTCTCTTTTCTCTTTTGTTTCTCTTTTCTCTTTTTTTTTTTTTTTTTGTAAAACTTGATTTAAGTAAATCTCATTGGCCTAGTTAGTAGTTATTTTTTAAATTTATTTTGCTTAACTTGGTATGTCCCCAGAACCTTTTTTTGTACCTTTATTTTCTGAAACTTTTAGGTATAAATCACAGCAAGGTCCATCTGGCTAACTTTCCTTCTAAGACAGATAAATGGAGCTATATGCAGGCTTACATATCTAGCAGGAGCCTTTCCAAACTAAGGCCCTGCTTGCTGCTTACATTCAGTGTCTCAGACTTCACTGCAGGATGGATAGACAAAATCTCCAAAATGATACAACAATCTTTGCTGCCAGAAATGAGTATTGCTTCTTTCTAAATTATGGAAATATTATCTTTAATGTATACTTAAACTGAGCAGTGCATGACTTAGCGGTTTTCCCATGCCCCTGGGTTTTGAAATGTACTGGGCTTTTCAGGATAAATTGCATGCATATGGGTTTGCTATGCAACGTTTGGGTATAAGAACACGTGAACAGGTAGGTACAGGATGTTTTAGTGTGACAGTTGGCATCGGGGTGTGTTATGCAATGCTTTAGTACAATATGGTGCACACAGATGTGTTACTCAGTGTTTTAAGACATACAGGAAGCTTTATTCATAATCAATGTTGCATGTTGAGGGGATATTTATTTTTAACATCAAATTGTGTTCCTTTTCACGTTCCTTGAATATGTCTGTTTGTCCTCATTGACTCTTGGACCCTTGAGCTGGGTTTCAGTCTCCCATATAAAACCAAAAATCTTTTCCACGGCCCTATATGAGCTAAGATAATATATCTGCTTAAGGATGTCATGGTCAGAACGATGTGGCTTGCTTCATCCATTTCTCCTTTCTCCTCTTCCTGACGCTTTCCTCTGTAACACTGTCTTCTTTTCCTCTTGTTCTTTTGTTTAGTGTTTCTTATTGAACTGCCACTGGGTGCAAGTAATCAGAGGATCTATTGTCTGCTAAGGCGTCTGACCTCATGTGGTTTATAGTTAAGGAGAATCTCTGAAGTCAACAATTGTAAGGAAGGACACCAAAAGCATCTCAGAACAAATTCAGTTATGAAGACTTGGTCTGTGTGGGACAAATGCTCTAGACCAGCAGTTCTTAAACATGTGGGTCACGACCCCTTTGTGGGACCAAACCACCCTTTCCCAGGGGTTGACAATCAGATATCTTGCATATTGTATATTATGAATCATAAAAATAGCAAAACTGTGGTTATGAAGTAGAAAAAAAATATTTTGCAGGAATATATTGCAGGAAGCTACAACAGGAGGAACTGTATTAAAGGGTCACAGCATTAGGAAGGTTGAGAATCACTGCTCTAGACCGAGAGAACCATATAGCAAAGTCATAAGATGTGGAAAACAACAGTAATTATGTTTTCTTTAAGTCTATGAGACTAAAGCTTGGCATACAAATGGAATAAGCTAGGAGTGGAATTTAAAGGTCCATATATTGCCATGGGATTTGAGTTATGAATCTAAAGAGCGATGTAGACACAGCAGACAGTTTTGAAAAGAAAGCAACACAATTGCTTTACTATCCTTTACAAAAATGTTTGGTTTTGTTTTTACTACAGGGTGAGAGGTTGTAGGGTTGGTTATATGATTATCATAGAATCCCTGATGACACATGCTATATTGTAACACATCGGATGTCCGTGGGTTGACTACCAGAGTGGGTGTTTTATTTGAGCAAGACCTTAGGATCCCTTATTTCATTTTGAAGTGATTTTCCTTAAAACTACCACTAAAACACTGCAGTGTTTTAATTAAGGACTTAAAGACTGCTGGAAGAGTAGATTCGGAGTTGTGAGGGCACGAGAGGTTCAGAGCTGATTTCTCAAGGCCCTGTCATCTTGAATAGAGGAAGAGAAGCTAGAGCAAAGAGTCAGAACATGGAATTTAAGCCCCATTCTTGTCACTAATGAGCTATTTAACTCTAGATAAATAACCTCTGTGGGCTTCCTTTCAATTCTAATCTTTCAAAGGTCTTTGGAGATCCCCCAGTATGAAAACCCTTGGGAAGAAAAAACCTCTAGGCATTTCTTTGCATTTTAAACCTCTTAGTGCTCTTCAATCCCAACTGGCTGCCATACTGAATTTCTAGCTACAACAGGCAGGAACCCTTGCTATCAGTGTCAGTACCATAAGCCTACAAAAAAAGTCGATGTAGACTGGAAACCAGTTTCTTCTGGGGTTTTCTGTCATATTACTACATGGACAAATCTGAACTGTTCTTTAGGGAGCAGACTCCAGAAGCCCTACTATGCCATTATATAAGGGTGTTTTGTATGTATACTAGAAAATATCATAGTACAGTGCCACTCAAATCTATTTCTATGCCTACACTTCCTTCATGGGAACAATTTGCAAAACAAGGGCACAAGGTCTGTCGCTTGGGAGAACTGTCCTAGAGCGCAGTGGTTTGCCTATGACCTAGTGATGAGAACCTATGCAAGTAGGACCATAGATCTTTGCTTTCCAACAACCAGTCACGGGGGTGGAGCATTGGGTTGTCGGATAGGTGTCATTGAGTGGATCTAGGTTTGGGAAACTATTAAATTCATTGGCATACTTTCTCATTACTGTCTATCGCTGTCAGAAGTTAAATCTCTGACTTTCATCTATCACAAACCTCCACATCTCTCTTGTGTGTATGTAGTAATATAATAACTGGTAATAGATACTGTTTTTGATAGGGTTCTATTGCTACAATGAAATATCATGACTCAAAAGAAAGTTGGGGAAGAGGGGCTTTATTTGGCTCCTATATTTCTGTTTATCATCATGGAAGGAAGTCAGGACAGGAATTCAAACAGGGCAGAGAGACCTGGAGGCAGGAGCTGATGCAGGGCCATGGAGGGGTACTGTTTAGTAGTTTACTCCTCAAGACTTGCTCAGCCTGCTTTCTTATGGAACCCAGGACCACCTGCCTAGGGATGGCCCCACCCACAGTGGGCTGGGCCTTCTCCCATCAATCACTAATTAAGACAATCCTCTACAGGCTGCCTGTGGCCCAATCTTGTGGAGGCCCCCCCCCTTTTTTTAAACTGAGTGTCCCTCCTTTCATATGGCTTCGGCTTGTGTCGAGGACATAAATCTACCCTGCACAGGTACTATGGAAGGAAGTGATTGGAACAACTGAAACCCAGAGAACAAGTTACTCCTTTTGGCCTGAGGTAATCGGAAACGTTTTCATAGATCAGACACGTTTGGCTTTGTCTGGTTTCTCATTTCCTTCCGAAAAACCTGTGCTGACTCCGCTATCCAATTACCAAGAGAAAGTTAAGATTTTGCTGCCTTGCATGTGAGCTCACATGCTTTTCCGAAATAAATTGTGTTTATGTAATAATTTTTACCTTTTCGCCTTGCTCATCACTTCCATCTGATATTACTTTGAATTATATGAATTATACCCCCCTACAACAGCCTCCAATTGAGCTGAATGTTCACATTTCTGGTACAAGCTAATAGAATTTTTCATCTGCGTTTGGTTTGCAGATGTTGAACACATGGCTCTTAAGGATGGCATTATTCTTAGAAGGATGACAGTCTTCAAACATTTTGATTAGCACCTCAATTTCACCCACTTCTGCATCTTGAAGGGAGCCTGTGTTTTTATATCCTCCTAGCTCCATCTTTTACAAAGCTCTATTCTTCAGAAAGGCAATTTTGGTCCTCAGTTTTCTATCTACCGAACTGTTGCAAGGCGTTCAGAGAGGTTTGATAGCTTTTAGTTTCAGAAATTGAATATTTTACTTAATTCTGCAAAGAGCTCAAAGGAATACATCTGCATCAGGAACAAATATGACTTAGATCTTTGAAATAGCTTGCCGGTGTGAAGTACTTTATAGTTCGTGAAATATATTACCTTTGTGACTTAACCCTCGAAATGCCATTGGAGACCCAAGGAAACTGAAACTCTGTGTGGTTAGTGTGTCATTGCACACGATACAGCTATCATATTCAATAGCTAGATTTCCACAAGTGTTTCCAAAATCCAAATCAGGTTAGTTTTACTTTTGGCTGTAAACTCAGGAAATGATAGATATCATATTACCTCATGGGAATTCAAACAGGACAGGAACCTGGAGGCAGGAAATGATGCATAGAGGTTTTGTAAATCCATAAATACATTTCGTAAGGCCATAAACAAAGAAATTTTGGTTTATAAGCCCCGGACACATAGATATTTTAATCAGCCACACCTCTCTATAGCGTATATAAAATAAGTTGCTCGTGGAGCTTTGGTAAGATTGATAAATACTGCCACAATTAAAACAACGGCATAGGATCGTTTTAAAAAATTTCATAGCACTTCTCTGTGGTGCTTCCTTCCCATCCCTTCCCTAGGAATCATCCTAAATATCAAGGACAATCATATAATTGTTCTAAATAATTCATATCGGATAAATTATATCCAACATAATGTGAAGATTTTATATCGATCCCTGCAAGCAATCTTATATATTCACGTTGAACTGAAGAGACTGGCAGTGGCAATTCACCCAAGAGGTTTTCTGCAGATGATGGGATTGTTTGGGGGGGGGGGGTAATTCTTAAGAGAGTCTGGTGAACTCAGAGTGGAAGCAGGATGAACTGGGGGAATATTTTGGTCTTGGGGCAAGATGGAGACTGAGCCGAGCTAGGAATCAGAGCTCCACCCAAATATAACATAGATGTTACCTTTGAGACAAGTAGAGACAGAGTAGCGAGAAACTGGAGGACACAGAAAACTTCCGGAACATGGAAGGAATGAAGTCAAGGCAGAAAGAAACAATTGCGGTGTGCCACCCCCTCCCCAACAGACAAATTGATCAGGAAGCGAGACAAAGCTTTCTCTCCCCCAACGCCGTAGTCTTATTGGTTGTTTGGGATATCATCTCCTGCACCTGGATCAGACTTACTTCCGAGTTCTTCCGGTCCTTGCCTCCACACTTCTGAACTGCCTTCCCTTCCCAAAAGGGAAAAAAACACCACCACCACCACCAGCACCACCAGCAGCAGCAGCAGCAGCAGCAGCAGCAGCAGCAGCAGCAGCAGCAGCAGCAGCAGCAGCTTGTGCTGCTCATTTACATAGTCAAACTCCCTGTGTCCAGCTCCTTAAAAAAATCCTTAGTCCTTCCCCATCTGCACCCCTGCCAGAAGCCATCGACTGTGGAAAGCCCCACTTCAGCATTTATTTATTGCAGTTTTTTTTTTTTTTTTTTAAGAATTCCCTTCACTGTCTTCCTTTTTGGGAGTGGGGTCGGGTGAGGTAGGGGAAGGGAGTCTCACAGAAGCTGCCTGTGTCTCTCTCCTTTTTAAACTAGGAAAATGTATTAGAACTTTCTGAATAAGATTCATTTTTGGAGTAGACACACACACAGAACAGANNAAAAAAAAAAAAAAAACAAAAAACCCTCTTAATGTACTGCTTTAAAAATATTTAGTGTTTGGGTGGATTTTTTTTTAATGTCTGTTATATCCATTTGATTATAAAATTATTTGTAATTTATGCTTATTTGTTTAGCTCTCTGGATAACTGGTCTATTGGTGAGAGTGGGTATTGAAGTCACTCTATGAGGGTGTGGGTTTTAGCTGTAGTAGTAGTTTTTTATTCTGGTTTTTGTTCTTCTTTTTGACATTCTTAAAAATTGGGTTGCTTTGTATTTGGAATATAAGTTTAGAAATTAGAAATAGAATACGTTTTTTTTTTTTTTTTTTTTTTTAAATTGATGTTTTGTTTCCTCTAAAGATTAGCCAGTGCCCTTCCCTATCTTTTCTGTTTATTCTTGTTTTGAAGTCTATTGTGTTAAATGTTAAGATAACCATGTTTGCTTGCTTCTTGGTTCTGTTTGCTTGCTATATACCTTTTTCTAGTTATTTGTGCTAAGGTGGTATCTGTCCTTGATCGCGAGGCTTATTTCTTGGAAGTAGAAGAATGGCGGATCCGCTTTACTGATCCAGTTTATTAGTCAGTGCCCACCATCCCCCCAACCCCACCCTGCAGGAAGCAGTATCAAGACCATTAATATTGAGAGCTATTATGGAGCAGAGCTTATTAATTCATATTGTTCTGTTATTGTAATGTTTGCTTTTTTGTTGCTTTCTGTTTTGGTTATGGAATTGTTTATTCCTTGTGCCCTCTTAGGATTAATCTTCACTTCAGATTAAAGTTTTCCTTCCAGTGTCTTACATAGTGCTGGGGTGGTGGACATAAATTGATTACATTTGTTTGTAACATGAAATGTTTCTCTTTCTCTTCTGATTGTGATTGATAGCTTTGCTGGGTATAGTAGTGCCAAGCTAGAATCTGTAGAACACCTCTCCAAGCCCTTTTGGCCTTCAGAGTCTCCACTGAAAAAGATCAGATATTATTCTTACGGGCTTGCCTTTTTATGTGTCTTTTTCTTTTTTTCCTTGCATATTTTAATATCTTTCTTTGTTCTCTATATTTAGTTATCATACAAAAACCTCAAGAGCAAGAACGGTTTATTTCTTTTTTGAGTTGTTGGCCAAAGGAGTCACATAGATCTGTACCCCAACATTACAGGCTATTGCCAGTGCTTTTGTAAAACATGGCAGTAAGAGCCCATTGTATAAAAAAAAAGTACATATTTGTGTTATCAAACAAGGAAAGAGTCTATCTGGGGGTCAACTAGAAGTGTTACCCCTGCTGACTAGCGTCTGTTTTTTTTTTTTTTTTTTTTTTTTTTTTTTTAATTTTATTTTTTTTTTTTTTTTTTTTTTTTTTTTTTTTTTTGAAAGGTACTATATATGTTGTTGGGGTTAGAAGGATAATCATCACTCTTATTCACCTATGATGCCTGTAGGTTAGACTAGCAGTCTGCCTATAAGATATGCCCACTGGTAGGATGGGGACACAAATGTTATTAGAGCAACCAAGGCTGTACTTAAGGTTCCATGAGATTGTGTGAATGTTCCATGAGATTGTGCCCAAACCTGGCACTGTTGGAGACTTAACCAAAATCCTCTTTGTAAGTGATGGTTGCTGGAAAAAGAAAACCAGTTTTCTTCAGTGGAGTGCCACTGCATTCTGGAGTCAACCGCACTGCAGGGAAAGCCTCTTGTAGCTGGCTTTGGTTATTCTCTTTGTGTTCTCTCTCTCTCTCTCTCTCTCTCTCTCTCTCTCTCTC
>NC_034598.1:29536121-29539345 GCF_900095145.1 Mus pahari
TCTCTCTCTCTCTCGCTCGCTCGCTCTCTCTCTCTCTCTCTCTCTCTCTCTCTCTCTCTCTCTCTCTCTCCCCTCTATCTGTATGTGTCTGTCTTTTTCTATGACAATATGGTTTTTTTTTTTGCTTTATTTTTAAAAGCAAAAAAGAACATAAAATTGTGTGGGTAGGCAGGGGGAATGTTGAAGGAGGGGAAGTAACATTATCTGACTATATTAGTTTTGTTTTTGTTTTCTACAATGTAGTATGAACTCTTTATTCCACACAAAGTAATGATACAGATAGAAAGAAAGAGACTTTCAAGTATGTTGGGGGCCTACATGAGTGGGGTATCTGAAGATACTAGGTTATTACATGGGGCTTCATTTATGGGACATACCTGTCTATAACACCCGAGGGTCACATCATTACTCCTAGAATAGATTGTGCTTCAGTGCTTGAGTTCAGCAGGAAACATTACTCCTTAAGTCTAGGCCAGGAAGTGTGAAAAAAAAAAAAAACAGAGGGGAATGTTTAAGTATTTCAGTTCTAGTGGAAAGGAGAGCATACACGAAGCTCCTTCATCTGCCCTGGCTGATATCTCAGCTTGCAGGACTCATCCTACAAAATACATTGTATACAATTTTATAAATAAATTTAAAAAATATATTGGTCCTGGATAGAGATGACTTGATTGTTTAGCCCGTGCTGTGCAAACCTAAGGACCTAATGTGAATTCCCAGAACCCACTTTAAGCTCGATGTGGTCCTGAATGCCTGTAACCTCCATGTTCTTGAGGAAAGGTGAGAGAGGCAGGAGGAAGCTTGGGGTTCCTGTCTTTATCCTGGTTTACACGATGGGAAAGAACAAAGAGCCCCAGAGATGGAAAACAAGCACCGGTATGGTTGCCTTCTGACTACCAAACATACATGAATATACAGACACACACACACACACACACACACACACACAGACACCGGTTCTCCACATTTTTAATGCTGTGACCCTTTAACACAGTTGCTTATATTGTACTGACCTTCAATGGTGAAATTATTTTCATTTTTACTTTGTAACTAATTTTGCTACCGAGTATATTGATATATGGATATCAATATCTATGTTTTCTGATGATCGTAGGCAACCCCTGTAAAAGGGCCATTTGACTCTCAAAGGAGTGGCTATCCACAGGTTGAGAACCACTGTTCTAAGGGGTGATGAATGGATGTAATTTTAATATGTGGACATTTGGAAGGGCACCGTCATGTTGTATGCTTGTGGGGCTGGGTGGAAGGAATCACAGAGACAGAGAATATCTGTGTGTATTTTATTCCTTAAATAAACTTCATTTAGTGGGTCATATAGAAAAGCTGCCAGAGTAACAATACAGCGAGATCCCACCTGCCTCTCACCCTGTTCCACAGTTAACACCTAATATATAACTATGGCACACTTTCAAAAACTAAAGTAAAGCTGACATTGCTACCCTGATTCTATCACCTCATCTCTGGCTGCAGTCTGAATTTTCAGATGTTACTAATGCCTCCCCGGCCCTCATTTAAGGTTCACCGCAACATTGGGTACAACGGATCAGTAGGTGGTGCAGTCAGTGGAATTTTCATAGGCTTTCCTTGTTTTGATGACCTTGAACATTTTAGGAGCACTGGTCAGGCAATTTTTAGAATATGCTTCAATTTGGTTCTGTCTGATGTGTCTCCAGCATTGTCTGCCTTTGAAATAGCAAATGCAAGTTCTATCTACCAATCATAAGTTCATTTCATTAACTGTGTATTTGGATTCTGTAGACCTTTAATCTTTCATGCACAACAAGATTCTCATTCCCCCCAAGGTCTCTCCTGCATTACCTATTCATTTTAGGTGCCCATTTAGTATTTCAGCAGACCAGAATTTCCTGGAAAGGAACGCTTCCATTGACATCAGGAGACATTTTAATAACAAATTCTAGGAAACCCCTTTGGAGATGTTGAGGCCTTCAAAAATGTAATTTCTAAAGTCCATGTTTAGAATTGCAACATCGGAGGCGAAGGCAGTAGCCATGGTATCACACAAAACTCAAATCTTCTCGTGGGTTTGCTTGAACATTGTATAATTTGTTAATTATGGGTACCCTGAATTATAATGCATAGCCTCTGTTATACTTGGCCTTTTTCTTTGATGCCAAACTCTCCCTTGATTTTAAGCATGCAAAACTGAACAAAGATTTGCATACACATACACACACATATAATTTAAGTATATATATGTATATATATATATATATATATATATATATATATACACACACCATTTGTTACAGTATATATATATTGTTTCTGTACACACACATATGTATGTGTATATATATATATATATATATATATATATATATATACACAACTTTTTAAATGTGGCATTTCTTAAACATCAAGAAACATATTTGGACCCACTCTCTAGAAAAGTGGTATGGTATGTCTACTTAAGTTGTCTTCTGATACAGAAGAGAACATGGCCACATTCTCTCCTATTTGATTTTCCCACTACATGAAGAATTGCATTAAATCTGGTTTGTAAGACCTTTGGAAAGATGGTAGCAACTTTGCAACCTGATGGAAACCATGAGCTCAGATGTGATTCTGGCACCTTTTGGGTTATTAGCATTAATAAAATATTCATTGGACATATAACAACAGTTCAGTGAATAATCGATGGTCTGAGTGCTGCCATTGTGGAGGGTCAACATGGGGCAGGGCCAGAAGCTTCACAAAGGTGCCAATATCCAAGGAAAATCGAGTTGGTTAGTGTCTGTACATGGCACATACCATCCTTCTGTAATCCTTAAATCTCTACTTACAATGCTAGAACGGTGTAAATTTTACATGGTTTGCTATACTCCCCTGCCATGGTAAGAGTGATAAGGAAATTGGTGAGTTCAGCACAGTTTTCTTGCTGAATATTTTCTATCCAGTGGTGGTTGACAGTGGATGTAGAACTTACAGATGCCAGGAGACAGCTTCATATAGGATGATGGAGTAAGTTTTAGGATCCCTGTGGCAAGGGATCTGGCTCAGTTGAAAAAGTGCTTACCGTGCAACCGCTGAGAGCCCAAGCTGGACTCCTGGAATCCACCTAAAAATACGAGATACTGTCTGCAACCAGTGCTTGTAACGCACGGAGCTAGGGAGAGGGACGCCTGGGGCTTTATGTCCATCCAGCCTTGCTTAATTTGAGAGTTCCTTTTTTTTTTTTTTTT
>NC_034598.1:29540910-29542109 GCF_900095145.1 Mus pahari
AGAGTGGTTGTACAAGCTTGCAATCCCACCAGCAATGGAGGAGTGTTCCTCTTTCTCCACATCCTCGCCAGCATCTGCTGTCACCTGAATTTTTGATCTCAGCCATTCTGACTGGTGTGAAGTGGAATCTCAGGGTTGTTTTGATTTGCATTTCCCTGATGATTAAGGATGTTGAACGTTTTTTCAGGTGCTTCTCAGCCCTTCAGTATTTCTCAGTTGAGAATTCTTTGTTTAGTTCTGTACTACATTTTTTAATGGTGTTATTTGAATTTCTGGAGTTCAGCTTCTTGAGCTCCTTGTATATATTGGATATTAGTCCCCTATCAGAATTAGGATTGGAAAAAAGTTCTTTCCCAATCCATTGGTGGTCTCTTTGTCTTATTGACAGTATCTTTTGCCTTACAGAAGCTTTGCAATTTTATGAGGCCCCATTGTTTATTCTTGATCTTAGAGCACAAGCCATTGCTGTTCTGTTAAGGAATTTTTCCCCTGTGCCCATATCTTCGAGGATTTTCCCCAGTTTCTCCTTTATAAATTTCAGTGTCTCTGGTTTTATGTGAAGTTCTTTGATCCACTTAAACTTGATCTTTGTACAAGGAGATAAGAATGGATCAATTCACATTCTTCTACATGATAACCGCCAGTTGTGCCAACACCATTTGTTGAAAATGCTGTCTTTTATCCACTGGATGGTTTTAGATCCTTTGTCAAAGATCAAGTGACCATAGGTGTGTGGGTTCATTTCTGGGTCTTCAATTCTATTCCATTGACTTACCTGTCTGTCACTGTACCAGTACCATGCAGTTTTTATCACAATTGCTCTGTATTATAGCTTGAGGTCAGGCATGGTGATTCTACCAGAGGTTATTTTATTGGTGAGAATAGTTTTTGCTATCCTATGTCTTATGTTATTCCAGATTAATTTGCAAATTGCCCTTTCTAACTCAGTGAAGAATTGGGTTAGAATTTTGATGGGGATTGCATTGAATCTGTAGATTGCTTTCAGCAAGTTAGCCATTTTGACTATATTAATCCTGCCAATCCATGAGCATTGGAGATCTTTCCATCTTCTGAGATCTTCTTCAATCTCTTTCTTCAGAGACTTGAAGTTCTTGTCATATAGATCTTTCACTTCCTTAGTTAGAGTCACACCAAGGTATTTTATATTTTTTGTGACTATTGTGAAGGGTGTTGTCTCC
>NC_034598.1:29544499-29553021 GCF_900095145.1 Mus pahari
TTCCTTTCGTTCTAGAGTTTCTAGGTGTTCTGTCAGACTGCTAGTGTATGCTCTCTCTAGCTTCTTTTTGGAGGCACTCAGAGCTATGAGTTTTCCTCTTAGGTCTGCTTTCATTATGTCCCATAAGTTTGGGTATGTTGTAGTTTCATTTTTATTATACTCTAAAAAGTCTTTAATTTCTTTCTTTATTTCTTCCTTGACCAAGGTATCATTGAGTAGGGTGTTGTTCAGTTTCCACGTGAATGTTGGCTTTCTATTATTTATGTTGTTATTGAAGATCAGCCTTAGTCCATGGTGATCTGATAGGATGCATGGGATAATTTCAATATTTTTTTATCTGTTGAGGCCTGCTTTCTGACCGATTATATGGTTAATTTTGGAGGAGGTACCATGAGGTGCTGAGAAGAAGGTATATCTTCTTGTTTTAGGATAAAATGTTCTGTAGATATCTGTTAAATCCATTTGTTTCATAACTTCTGTTAGTGTCCTTGTGTCTCTGTTTAGTTTCTGTTTCCAGAATCTGTCCAGGTGAGAGTGGGGTGTTGAAGTCTCCCACTCTTATTCTGTGAGGTGCAATGTGTGCTTTGAGCTTTACTAAAGTTTCTTTAATAAATGTGGCTGCCCTTGCATTTGGAGCATAGATATTCAGAATTGAGAGTTCCTCTTGGTAGATTTTACCTTTGATGGGTATTAAGTGACCCTCCTTGTCTTTTTTGTTAACTTTGGGTTCGAAGTCAATTTTATTTGATATTAGAATGGCTACTCCTGCTTGTTTCTTCAGATCATTTGCTTGGAACACTGTTTTCCATCCTTTTACTCTGAGGTAGTGTCTGTCTTTGTCCTTGAGGTGGGTTTCCTGAAAGCAGCAACATGTTGGGTTCCGTTTGTGTAGTCAGTCTATTAGTGTATGTCTTTTTATTGGGGAATTGAGTCCATTGATGTTAAGAGAAATTAAACAAAATCAATTGTTTCTTCCTGTTATTTTTGTTGTTAAAGTTGGAATTCTGATCTTGTGGCTGTCTTCTTTTAGGTTCGTTGAAGGATTACTTTCTTGCTTTTTTCTAGGGTGTAGTTTCCATCTTTGTGTTGGTGTTTTTCCTTTATTATCTCTTGAAGCACTGGATTCATGGAAAGATATTGTGTGAATTTGGTTTTATCATGGAATACTTTGGTTTCTCCATCTATGGTAATTGAGGGTCTTGCTGGGTATAGTACCGTGGGCTGGAATTTGTGTTCTCTTAGTGTCTGTATAACATCTGTCCAGGATCTTCTGACTTCCATGGTCTCTGGTGAGAAGTCTGGTGTAATTCTAATAGGCCTGCCTTTATATGTTACTTGGCCCTTTTCCCTTTCTGCTTTTAATATTCTATCTTTATGTAGTACATTTTTTGTTCTGATTATTATGTGTCAGGAGGAATTTCTTTTCTGGTCCAGTTTATTTGGAGTTCTGTAGGCTTCTTTTATGTTCATGGGCATCTCTTTCTTTAGGTATGGGAAGTTTTCTTCTATTATTTTCTTGAAGATATTTGCTGACCCTTTAAGTTTAATATCTTCATTCTCATCTACTCCTATTATCCATAGGTTTGGCCTTCTCGTTGTGTCCTGGATTTCTTGGATGTTTTTATTTAGGATCTTATTGTATTTTGCATTTTCTTTGATTGTTGTGTCCATGTTTTCTATGGAATCTTCTGCACCTGAGATTCTCTCTTCCATCTCCTGTATTCTATTGCTGATGCTCACATCTATGGTTCCTGAATTCTTTCCTAGGGTTTCTATCTCCAGAGTTGTCTCACTTTGGGTTTTCTTTATTGTTTCAGCTTCCCTTTTTAGGTCTTGAATGGTTTTGTTCAATTCCATCCCTTGTTTGGTTGTGTTTTCCTGTAATTCTTTAAGGGATTTTTTTGTTTCTTCTTTAAGGATTTCTACCTGTTTAGCAGTGTTCTCCTGTAATTCCTTGAGGGATTTTTTTTTTCTTTTAAAGTCTTCTACATGTTTAGTAGTGTTCTCCTGTATTTCTCTAAGTAAGTTATTAATGCCCTTCTTAAAATCTTCTACCATCATCATGAGATATGATTTTAACTCCGAGTCTTGCTTTTTTGGGTGTGTTGGGGTATCCCTGTGGGTATACTGTGGTGGGTGTACTGTTTTGAGATGATGCCCAGTGGTCTTGGTTTCTGTTAGTAATATTCTTATGTTTGCCTTTCACCATCTGGTAATCTCTAGTGTTAATGTTCAAGCTGTCTCTGGCTGGAACTTGATCCTCCTGTGATTCTGTTAGCCTGTCAGCGCTCCTGGGAATCCAACTCTCACCTGAGTCCTATTGGTCAGAGCACTCTCTACAGGAAAGCTCTCTTGTGAGGCAGGTGTCCAGAAGTCTGGAGCTCTGATCCACCTCCTGAGTCCTGGGGTCAGAGCCCTCCTTGTAGGCTGACTCTCCTCTGGCAAGGAAGATACCCAAGAAGTTCTGTTGCTTCTGTCGCCCATGTGCTCTCCAGTGATCACGAGGTCCTGGGTGTGCTAGAGATCCTGCGGTATGGAGAGTCCTCTGAGGCCCTTAATGCCCTCGGCCAGGTTCACGCAGAAGATGGGGGAGCTGGCCCTGACCAGAAAGAATCCTACCTAGCCTCTGGTTGGGTGGGGTTCCTTTGTCCCTGTTCCTGCTGGCTCAAGACCCTCCTTGATTCTTTGGAGCTGATGTTGTGTTCCACTCACCTGTGATCCCAAGGTCCCTGGTGTGCTGGGGTCCTGTGGTGTGGAGAGTCCTCTGGGCCTGTGGTCGGGCGGGGCACAAGACCCTCCATGTTTCTTTGGAGCTGATGTTGCGTTCTACTCACCTGTGATCCTGAGGTGATCCCGAGGTCCTGTGATTCCAATGTGATCCCGAGGTCCTGCAGCATGGAGAGTACTCTGCCCACACATACTATTGACACACAAATCTTTCACATGCTTGCCCTGAGTTTACTACTATTAGCAGCAGATGTTTTCAGCTGTCCCTGGTGCCTTGTATCTTCCTCATACATTCAGGTGTTCAGATGACCAATTTTCTTATCTCTGTCTTCCTCACTGCCCCCTCTGCCATCTCTCTCCATTCATCCTTCTGATAGTAAAATACGTTATACAGAAAAATAGTCATTAATAGAGAGGTAAGGGTGCTTTTGTTTTGAATTTTGGTTAGTTTTACCTTCCTAAGACTGAAACTGGCCCAAGCTGACCTAGAACTTGTGGTCCTCTTGTATTTACTTCCTTAGTATGATAATCACAAGACAGACACCGTCACACTCGTCGGACTATGACATTTAAAAATACTTAAAAAGCCTCACAACTGCCTCAATTTCGATAGAAAGATTAGACATTAAAATAAAGAGCAGTCAAGATTTTGCTCTAGTGACCACTTAGATTTTATGACCAAACAGGATAATAGCATTTCCAAGCTTTATCTGTTTTCCTTTCTCTTCTCTTCATCTGGAGCTAACGGCAGCCACTGGCATCCTTCCTGAGTCACTGTGGAGATCTCTCTCCACCACCTCATGTGAGCATGCTGTTGATCCGTGTCTCCCTGGCCTCTACACTACGGTTCCCCACTTGATAGGAGCCCTGTGGATCTGTAACTCTGGAGAACAGTCCCAGCTCCCCTTCCATGACTCACAAATCCTGACTTTTCAGGAAGTGGTCATTTTAGTTGTCTTCTTGGTGGGCCCTGCCACAGAGCCTCTCTTTTGTATGTTCCTGCCTTTGTGTGTTTATGTGTCTAGTGTGGATCAGGTGCCCCACAGCAGCAGAAAACAACAATCCGACACCTGCAGCAACACCAGGCTTCCCTGCTCACTAAGTCAATCCGCAGGGTCTGCTCGGCACAGCCAAGCTGCTACTTTCTTTCCTGGCAGCCCTTGCTAGCAAAGGGTTAGTTGAAGAGGTTTCATCCGTAAGCATTTATGTTTCTTTTCCCTGCTTCACCCTCATAAGTAGTAGAAGTAGTAACTTTCTCTAATGGGACCTGTGCCCCGTGGTTAAAACTAATGGCGGCAGATAAGAATCTATAGTGTAGGCATTTAATTGCAGTCTATTGCGTGTAGCTCTACAGCCCCATTTAATGCGGCGTTGAAGAAGAATCCAAGGACACATAAGTGCTCTAAAGGTGTATTTGGAGGACTCATCTACAATACTTTGATCCAGTATTTGGAGGTTTACTACTAAGAATTATTGTTTCTTGAAGAGAAATGAGTATGTTTCAGTAATTGTCCTTATAAATCTTGCAAAGTGGTGGGTTTCCAAAGAAAAATTCCTCGGAGAGTTTTCAGCAGATCTTGAATAGCAATAGTTACCACTCCTGGGTCTGTTTTGATTGATTAGCAGTGATGGCTCAGGACACTTGGATGGGAAGGATTCTGAAGATCAGTCGTAAAATGCCACGATTGATTAGCAATGCCTGGTATGGACATGAACGACGGACACAGCAACAGATGATTCAGATGTTTGTCATTCCCAGAGTTACCCTTTCTTTTAGTCCAAACATGGCAGCTATAATTACATATACTCCACATTGTGGCTCATGAAATACACAGGGTAAAAATGTGAATCACAGAAACGGTGTTTCAATCATTCTTCTTTAAGCTACAGTGTAGCTGTTTTTGCATGCTGTGGCCCTAGGTCTGAGCTGCAGTAGACAAAGGATGTCCTGAACAGTCCTGTGAAGACCTAACATGCATGTTAGTAAAAGTCTATACCAGACCAAGTGTCTCCATAAAGAGACAACTTCTTTACATTCTGAAGGAAAGTTATCAGAGGGGTGACAGACACAATGTCTTTCCAGCTTGTAGAAAGCCCAGTGAACACCTAGGCTCTTAGGACTCAAGATAACACCAGGGAAACAGAAAATACTCTACATTTGTATAGTACTACTGTGTGACTGAGGTCCTGTTTTCATTGGCATCCTGGAATTTTCCATTGTGTGCATCACTGAAGCCTTGGATTCCTTTAATTCTTTACTGTCACGGTCTTGGAAAAAAAAAATTCCTGTTAAATCCTCTTGTTGTTTCTATTGATCTTCAAGGTCTAGTCCCTTGCATTTACTCAGATGTTTATAGCTGAAACATGCCAATAATGATATGAGACCTGATGATAAAATATCATATGCTTGGAAATAATTTAGTATACCATAGTATACCATATTTCATATTTGGGCTTCTGGGTTTTCACACAGATTAATGTATTTTATGAAGCCCATCCTTTCTTTGGTCCTTTGTTTAAAACCATTGAATGCTTATAGTAGATTTTTTTCCTGAGGAACTTTATAATAGAATTTATGTATTTGCTGAGGTGGGAGAGAGAGAGAGAGAGAGAGAGAGAGAGAGAGAGAGAGAGGAGAGAGAGAAATGAGGGAAGAGGGGCAGAAAGAGCACTTGAATTTCCTTCTAATTGCCACTAATTAAGTAATTCTAAGCAACCTCAGATGTCGTTAATGAATAAGGAAACATATTGTAGTGGGTGGATATAGGTTGCTGAGTTATTGAAGACAGACGGGAGGCCTAGTACATATGAATATGTTATAAGAAAGATAGATTATGTTTGCATATAGTAAAGAGAACTTTGATCCAGTATTTGGAGGTTTACTACTAAGAATTATTGTTTCTTGAAGAGGCCAATGTATCTTGTTGAATCATAACCAGGATTAGGGACTTGTTTTATAAATAATGCTAAGTCAAATAATCCACCAGAAGCCAGAAGCCACAGAGGAGCCTGTCACCAATCTGTAACTAGTATGGGCTGTAAAAACCAATCTCCTTTTTGTGTGTTTCTGTGTTTACATGCATTTATTATTTAGTCATTTCTTCCCTTTAACAAATATCTGTTAACCAGGCATGGTGGCACATTTCTTTAGTCCCAGCACCCGGGTCGCTGAGTTAGGTGGAGAACAGCCTGGTCTACATAGTGAGTTCCATTGCTGCTGTGATTGCAAACTGGTATAACCACTCAGGAAATCAATCTGATGGTTTGTCAGAAAATTGGAATTAGTTCTACCTGAAGACCCAGCTGTACCACTCATGGGCATATACCCAAAAGATGTTCCGCTGTACCAGAGAGACATGTACTGCACTATGTTCATAGCACTTACTTTTATTATTGAAAAAGAATCCAGAGATCTACCTGCCTTTGTTAAGCACAAATGATCAACTTGTTGGGTGGGATCCCATCCCATGCTCCAACCCCCACCTGAAATTTCCATTTCTACAGCACCTGGGCCTAATCTTGCTGTCCCAAGCTGACCCTGAACTCAGGGATCTGTCTGTCTTTGTAAGCATAAACAAAACAAGCTTAACTAGGTGTGGGATCTCCTTGATCACTACTCCCTAAAACTCTTTATCCCCTTCCTTAATGTCTTTCTGACAAACTGGCTCATAAAACAGCTGCTTTTGTTCATTTAGATTCATGAAACCCCTTGTGTAATTCATATTGCATCATTATAGTTTGCATATTTGGGAAATTATATATTTTTGAACTCATCTTTTTAGAGCTCTTTCCCATTGCCTTAAGGACTGTCCTGATGCTCCGAGCTGAGACATTAGCCACACCTTTGCCTCCAGGACTCATGCTGTCTCTGATTAGTGTGAAGTCATTAACATTAACAGGGAGGATATTCCTTAAATGAAGAATATGGGAATATGTGCATTATTATATAACCAAGCCTTATACCCATAGCAGCCATCAACACTTGTGGAGGTCTGTACCACGGGCAAGAATCATATCATTCCACCCATACCAAGGCCATACCATTACCAGACCTTGTAATATATATATAAGTATGTCTATATGTCATTATGTATGCAGACAACAGTATGGTACACTCAGAGACGAGATGGGAATGTTGGATCCCAGGAACTGGAGTTACTGGTGGTTGATGCTGGTACTGCATGATGTTGGTTCTGAGAACCGACAGGGCTCCTCTGTGAAGGCAGTATATGTTCTCAGTCCATGTGCATTTCTTTCTTTTTTTTTGTTTTTTTTTGTTTTGTTTTTTTGTTTTTTGTTTTTTGTTTTTTCGAGACAGGGTTTCTCTGTATAGCCCTGGCTGTCCTGGAACTCACTTTGTAGACCAGGCTGGCCTCGAACTCAACTGCCTCTGCCTCCCGAGTGCTGGGATTAAAGGCCTGTGCCACCATGCCCAGCCCATGTGCCCCAATGTATGATGTGACCTTTGTGACTTTTCGTTCATTTTCAAAGGGACTTCATGCTGTAACTACTGTCAGTGTTTCATTTCTCTTCAGCATGGAATAACAGCACATATTTGCAACCATGTTACTGGGAATCTCTAGGAATTCCATTCCAGTTTTCCTTCTTCTCCCAGGGCCATCTTTCACCATGGATGCATGCTTTTGGCTTTTGAAAGTCATCGGAGTTGTGTATGGCAATAGGGAAAGCTGAAATAGCAAAACCTTTTTTTTTTTTTTTGGTTTTGTTTTGTTACAACACAGGTTTTCATTGTTGTTGTTGTTGTTGTTGTTGTGTGTGTGTTTTACCCCTCTCTAGTGCTCACACTCCAGACTGTTTTAGACCTTTGGCTAATTTCCAGAGTTCAGGGAAAACTAGTTATGACTCTTTTGCTTTCATTCTTATACTTGTATAAAGGAGAAAATATTGAGAATCATTACTCTACTATTTTGTAAAAGTTGCAATTTTGTGTTAACATGTAGAATATCAATAAGCTGAAAGTTTGCATGTGTGCTTCCTGGATATACACATGCACTCGTGTTAATTTTCCAGTGCTCTTCTTTTCCTTCTGAACTAGTAAATGTCTTCATTATTTTAATGTGTAAAAAAATTAAAATGCCAGAGGGGATCAAACATTTTCTCTAGAATTTCATTGTCTTTGAGAAATAATTTATATTAATAAATAAATGATGTTTGTATAAATTATTCATCATAGCTTGACCCTAAGTAAAATTCTGAAGGCAATTTTTAGTTGAAACTTTTCACTCTCATTCACCTTTTAAACTCTTTTGTCTCAATTTCCTTTAAAAATGGATTTTCTCTCTCTCCCTTTCCCCTCTAAATATTTTGCTAGATATAATATTACCTACACTAGTAACCTCTATTCTTCCTAGTTATTATCTATTTATCTATCTGTCTATCTATCTATCTATCCATCTATCTACTGATTCCAGAATATCTGTACTTGGTTGAGATAACTTGAGAGCCAATGTTCCATATATTCAGTTGCAGCAGTGACTTCACTGTTCACCAAGTTTCTTGGCTTGGTCACCTTACAAGGCTTCTGTGATGATTCTTCTTCCCTGGTTTATCATCCGTCTTGTTGAGTATTATTTTCCAGGGTTTCTGATACCTGACATGCCTACATGAGTTTCAGCTGTCATTGGCTTAACTCAGCATGCCTTCCTTCTAGGGGAAAGCATTTGCCTCAATGCCTTGTTGTTCTGGACTTCTTCTTCTTCTTCTTCTTCTTCTTCTTCTTCTTCTTCTTCTTCTTCTTCTTCTTCTTCTTCTTCTTCTTCTTCTTCTTCTTCTCT
>NC_034598.1:29553100-29587907 GCF_900095145.1 Mus pahari
CTCTCTCTCTCTCTCTCTCTCTCTCTCTCTCTCTCTCTCTCTCTCTCTCTCCTTCCCTCCCTTCTCTCTTTTCTCTCTTACATTCCAGCCTTTGCTTTCTCTTCCTCTCCCTGCTTCTGTATCCTATCTTCTTTCCCAACAGGAACTATTCTTTAAGGCATATTTGATTGTCTGCCTTCCCGACTTAGAATTGCTTTGATAGGGTTTCATTAGCTCAGGCTGAAACTCTAAAAGAAGCCAGAGATGCCCTGCAACTTCATATCCTGAAATTACAGGTGTGTACCAACACACATAATTTATGCAATGCTGTGGCTTGAACCTAGGGCTTAATATATGCCAGCAAGCACTCTACCAGCCTAACCCTTACTCCAGCCACACTTACAATCTATCAAATTGTACTTTATTTTTGAATCTTTTACTTTTCTCCAGTCAAGGAGTATGAGCCTTCTAGGGGTTGGAGTCACATTTTCTTAATTTTCAAAAATCTCCATGTCCTTTATAGTGCCTTGACTCTATTAAAACGTAATTCATTTATGCTGAAAGATCACTGGGCTCTAGAAGAATTTACTAAATCAATTGACTAATTGCGTGTGAATTTTCTTATCTATGAAGTTATTGTTGTGTGTTGTCTGAAACAGTTCATGGTACTGATATATTGAAGTGGCATTTGAGAGTTAAAGTTTGCTAACTCTGGTGGAATCCAGGTGCCTGACAAGCGTGTCTTACATCAGAGATTTTCAATTGTTTCACAAACGGAGTAGACACCTGTTATCGCCAAATAAGATACCAGAATGCTTTTAGTGATAATGAATAGGAGGAAGAAAAGCCTCTTGTGTGTTTCATTAGACAAGATACCAAAGACACCACTGACAGGATAAAAATGCAGCAACTGGAAAGTGACTGCCACAGAGAAATCTGTCTTCGATTAAGAATTTAAACATAGGTGTTACATGAGCAAGGGTCTTGGAAGATGAGAAAATCAAATACTGGAGATCTCTGAGCATGCTGCACTTGCAAACACCATGGGCTTTCTTTTGTGCTCGTTAAGCAAACAGAATTGTCTTCACATTTATGTTCCTTGAGCAGATATATCTATAAAGACTAAGCAGTGAACAATTACCATAATGTATCCTCAGAATCTATTAAATTTTTTAAAGAAATGTCCAAAATAAGTGTTGCTGTGGTTTCATCAAAACAGTGACTAAAATCAGAGATGTTACTTAATGTTCAAGAGAAAGTGTGCACCCAGGATGGAAACCCTCACTCTCACAGGTCAGTGAGTTTCTGGCAGGAATTTGCATCCATTCAGTTGTGATTTCTGGTAAACGATCTTTCTGTATTTATTTAATGTGCATTTGTGTTGGTGTTTATGCACAGACATGCTGCTGTGCATTTATGGAGAATGATTTTGGGGAATCAGTTAACTCTCTTTCCGGCGTGTGGCTTTCTGGTATTCAAATCAGCTGTCAGCACTGATGACAGGCCCCTTTCCTGAGTGGGCCATACTGCTGGAACTGAAGAGGCTCTTTTAATTGATTATTTAGCAATCAGGAAACAAATCTTTTTCCTCTTTCTGAGAGAAAGAAAATGATGAACAAGAAGACTGGTGGCAAACCTGGATTTCTGCAGCTCTTTCATAAATGGCTAGCAGTTTTCGGAGCGTTCAGTGATCCAGAGTATTAGGTACTTTTTAAATGTATCCATCTATGTGCTCCTCATCACCTGAAATGGAGACTGAATGTGCAGATTAGGAAATGGAGAGTTAAGGTGTTACCATGCTGGCTTGTAAGTCTGACTGTCTAGTTCTAGTTTATGGATTCCAGACATTATGGCGTGTCATCTCTTGTTCTACCTCGTTCAATGAATTACATCTTAACCTTATTACTATAATATGATATACAATTATATTCTGTATCTACAAAATAAGTTCACTATCATCACTCTGCAGCCCTCAAGATTTAGATCTTGTTATAGGAAATATTTACAAATAATCTCTGCACTAAATTCATTGTGCTCAGCGCAAGTTTAGATACACACATGCTCTTGGTTCATTTGCCTTATCATCTTTGGAGATTTGCTCCATTGAGCTTAAATGATTTGATTTGTTGTACCAAGAAGGAAATGCTCAGTTTTTGGCAAGCGATGGACGGTCAGTATGACTACACTGAGAAAGGGAAAACCAGTTTGGTACTAAGGCATCAAACCCAATCGACTCAGTGAGACAGAGCTAGTCCAGGCTCTGAATTCCGCTCAAGAGGCTGTAGCATAAGTGGAACTGGTGTAGCCTCCAAGAACACTCAGGGATGACACCTAAGCACCTCAGAGGCTTTGTTCACATGACACTAGAATGACACTTGCCATTTTGCTTAGTGCTAGAGAGAATTAAGATGAAACTTATACATATTTCCCTACATGCCCTGTAAATTCCAGTGAATCTTGGCAGAAAATGCTATTGATAAGCAGAGGGCAGCTGATTATTCCTATGATGTAAGACAGCTACTGGATATGAAGCCTGAGATGCTACACATACTCTACACCACCCAGGATAATAATTCTTTTAAAAATAATGTACTTGTGTGTGTGTGTGTGTGCATGCGTGCGTGCGCGCGTGTGCACATGTGCATATATGCGCTACAGCATGAACACGGAGTACAGAAGCAGATTCTCTGAGTTGGTTCTCTCTCTTTTTCCACCTTTATCTCAGGTCATTAATAAGGCTTCTATGACATATCAGTTTGACCTCTGGGTAGATCAGTGGGGCCTTTGCTAGATTGCTAATTGATATAGAATGGTCTGATACCTGACTGTGATCAGCACTTATGCCAATAAGCAGTGTTCCCCCCATGGTCTCTGTTTTTATTTATTTATTTTTTCGAGACAGTGTTTCTCTGTATAGCCCTGGCTGTCCTGGAACTCACTTTGTAGATCAGGCTGGCCTTGAACCCAGAAATCTGCCTGCCTCTGCCTCCCAAGTGCTGGGATTATGAAGGATTGCAACCTGTGAGCCGAAATAAGTCCTTTCTTACCTCAGCTCCCTTTGTTTGTGGTGTTTACTACAGTGACAGAAAGGCAGCCTGGACAGGCTCTTATTTCTTCTTTTCTCTCTTAGCCAGTCAAAAGATGAAGGGGGCAACTGTTCTGGTTTCTTCTTTGCTATTTAGACAGTCCTGCCCTTGTAACTATTTCGCATGCCCCCTGTCCCCAAATCTGAAGTACCCTGAGGAAATCGGGCATTGCAGAGGGTGTCTCACAATACTGACTGCCTTCTGCAGGCCATTCATGTCCAGACTGTGTTGTACAGCACACGAAGCAGCACTTGTGTTGAATGCCATGGCATTGCTTTCTGTCCTGCGCCAGCCACTTAGAAATAAGCACCTCCACTGATGTTTCTGCTCCCCTAAGTTCCAGTGGAGGTGCCCATCCCAAGGAAACTAAATCTTCACCCTGAGCCGTGTCCTCTGCCAAATACTGAAGATTCTGAGATGAAATGAAACAGGAAAGGGAGATGATGAGATTAATAGTCTAGTCGGAGAGTACTCATTTTTTACGAGAGTGACAATCAGTACAGACACAAAATTCTAAAGGAGCTTGTGAGGAAGCGCCGCATAAGCAGGAAGCCAATTGTTTCAGGATGGAGTAGCTCAGACAACAATAATAGAGATTTGAAATAATCACCATGCAGTGGATGCTAACATCCTTGCTGTTCCCAAAGGCATTCATTGGTTACATAAATCTTTATTTAGAGGAAGAATTGGAGTAATTTAAGCAACAAACTGTCATGCTCAGGTTCTGGCTGGAGGTATTTTGGGTGTGTGAATGAGCAAGAGTCCATAAATTCGGCTAGAAACTTCTAACAAGAGGGGAGGCGAGACTGAAAGCCTGCAACAAGTCAATGGATGGGAAATCTAGGGTTGAGAGATGTTTCAGAAGCATCATCAAAGGGAATGCAGGGACAGATTGGGTGTGGGAGTTAGAGAAAGTGGTGATCTCAGATGCCTTCAGCATTCTAGCTGGATGGAAGGTGTTATTTTCCAGGGAGGTAGAGGATGCAGGGGAGGAGTGGCTTTAGGGATGTGGGGGACGGAAGGGTTTGGCAGAGAGGGACGGCAGAGACAGAACACCTCCATTCTGTATTTGTACATCCAAGTGCTGGGGAGCTATAATTTTAACTCCTGTTTAAAATAGAATCTATGCCATGGACAAAGGAGAATTTCATAATTAGGAATACATCTATTATTCTGTTAAAAGAGAATTATGAAGCAAAAAAATCATAATTATAGAAACATGCATGGAAAGGATTTGGCAAAAGTCAGAAGTTCTTCTGAGTAAGATGTAAATTAAATAAGAGTAAATGAACTTCCTGAGGCCTAGCAGCAAACCCAAAACATGTCACCTGAGGATGCACTGAAGATGCATTTTAGTAGAATACACACAGCAAGGGAACTGCCTTTGCTGTCTTTCTGCATTATTTAGCATTGTGAGTGAGTCACCTAAGCGAATGCAATAAGCAAAGGAAAAGATCAAAAGAAAGAAGAGAATCATAATCATTACTTGTGGGTTATTTGATTGTAAGACTAAGAAATTTAGAAGAACAAAAGTACTTTGTGAAGAGCCAAGACATAGGAAAAATATGTTAAAATATGAATCTGATATATATATATATATCCATCCATCCTAGAGTGTTTCAATAAATGGGCATAAATGTATACCTTAAGTGTGTAGGAGATAAAATAAATAACTGGGCATGAATATCATGTTCCCAGATGGGACGACATAGCATTCTGTTGCTGTCATTCCTTGGTAAATGAATACCTCAGTTTAATGCAATGCTAGCCTAAGTCCATGCTTTGGAGGAGCCCACACCTGTGCCCTTGTGCACATTCACAGCACGCAATACACTTATTGTAAACTTCATGGAGGAGACTGAGAGCTTCTAACTGATGTCTTAAACACTTCTAAGATTGCAGTGTTTATGGAAGTGTAAGCAACAAAAGAGTTCACAGTGGTGCAGGCAATCAAACACAAGTGTCCCTGGCACCACGTCCATCTTGTGCAAGATCATTTGTTTTCAAAAGGAGTGCCTTCTGTTATTTTGCACGCATGTATTAAAAACACAGTTCACAGGGCTAGGGAGAGGGTTCATCAATTAAGAACACAGACTGCTCTTACAGAACCTGAGTCCATTTTATAGCAGCCTTCTTAGATAGCTTACAAACTGTTAGCAACTCCAGCTCCAGTCTATCTGAACCCCTTTTCTGGCCGCAGCAAGCACCTGAATCCACCTACACATAATCACACACAGACATGTTATTTTAAAATTAAAACGTGTAACACATACATAAATATAATACGTAATGAAAATAAATTAAACCTATTAAATACCCACTTTTGATATCTATACTGATTTCCCCCATAGTTTCAAATAGGTCATGAGAAAATAATTTATTTTAAATATTTGGCTGTAAATAGTTATGTAATCTTATACTGCAAAAATAATTCAGCCAATGTCAGGAGTGCTTAGGAAGTCTTTCCTCATTTATTAAAGGTACCCCGTACCTGTTATATTTGTTTGAATGACTGTTTTTTTCTCTTGAGATGAATTCTGGCCATGTGTCCCAGGTTGGCCTCACACCTGCAATCCTCCTGTCTCAATCTCCCGAGTGTCGGGATTACAGGCAGACTGTGGCACACTTGGCTTTGCTAACCCAGTATTAGAAAGTGACTCCTTGTCTTGAGCAAACATGTATCGTCTATAATTCACATTCCACTGGGGGACAGCCAATAAATATATCACATGTGGCTAAAATGAATACATATCTAAAATTGCATCACAGCACTAAGTGCTGTGAAGAAAATAACGTGTGTAATTACAGCCATGTAGGGAAGCTGTGTCAGTACTGTGGGCTGGGAAGACTTGCCTGGAATGAGGACATTTGAGCTTTCTATGATAGACAGGATTGGACAAGGCAATCATTCAGAGGAAACATTTTCAGATGCAGACCACAGATGGACCAAATTTCCTAGGAGAAGGATTTTAGTGTATTTTAAGGACATTAAGAAAGAGTCATGGTGGATACTAGGGTATTGGGATGATGGTCATGGCAGTATAACAGATAATGTAGAGGATGTAAGACTATATACGACTTGCTAAGGGTTTTTCATGTTAAGCAAAAGAAAACATTGGGCTCTGTTCCACAGGGGAATGTCTAATATGACTTAATCACCTTGATGACTTCATAGAGACTTGGTTTTGCAGGAAGAGGGTCAATGGAGAAGTAAGAGGTCCAGCAGAAGCCATAGCAAAGTGGCCATCCAGGCGTAGGAGGACCTTGCACACATGAAAGTGAGTTTAGATGGGGGAAGTGATGAAGCTGAGCTGAGCTGAGCACCTATTTTGGAGGTAGAGACAGTACAATCTGGTGACATCTAGACTGTTGGCTGCACACAGTACAAACACTTAGCATGAGCTACTGGGTTGGACAGAAGCAGCCGAGATAGATAGAAAGGACTGAGGAAATTATAGCTAGACATTTTTTCCTCTTTTCTGGTGGGTGGGTGAAGTCAAGATTTCCTTTTGTCATGATTACCTGTTGGGAGGACCCAGCAAATAGCCACTTAGATGTTAAAGGCCTCTTAACACTAGCACTTCTGCTTCCATTCACTAGCAGCAGATTGTCACTCCTCAATAAATCCCTTGGGCTTTGTGATCTCGTCATCCATCCATAAATATTGCTCTCTTCTAAGTAGTTCCAATGTTCTCTCTCTCTCTCTCTCTCTCTCTCTCTCTCTCTCTCTCTCTCTCTCTCTCTCTCTCCATGTCTATTTCACACACAAACACACACCCTCTCTCTCTCCTTTCCTCTCTTCCTCTTTCCCTCCCTCCCTCCTTTCCTTCCTTCTTTTTCTGTCTTTCTTTTCTTTTCTTTTCTTTTCTTTTCTTTTCTTTTCTTTTCTTTTCTTTTCTTTTCTTTTCTTTTCTTTTCTTTCTTTCTTTCTCCCTTCTTTCTTTCTTTTTTTCTTTCTGATTTTAAAATAAATTATAGACATGTAGTTTACATAAGATAAACCACACAAATTTAAAGTATTCAACTTGACTAGCTCTGGCATGAACAAACTCAAGGAATTTAAAAACAAAACAAAATGATAGAAATGACAAATATTTCTGATCTTTTAAGTTTCTTCCTGTTTCCTGCTGGCCAGTCACCCTTCCCAGGGCTTTTCCTGGCTCATTTCTTCCTCTTTTCTTAATCACCATGGATGCCTGTGCACTTTAAGTTTAATGCAAATTTAATAACATAGCATATGAGAGTTTCAATCAGGGTGTCTTTATTTGGCATGGAGTTTTGTAGGTTTGTAAAGATTTTTACATTCACTGATCATTTTTATTGATGAGTATTCTTTTTAATATGCTATAATTTATCTGTTGACAGATATTTGTATTTGCTCCTATATGAGTTTACTACAAATACTCCCATTATGGACATTCATGTGGTAGATATTTATAGACTTTTCTTGTATGTGTGGGGATGGGTTGGGTGAACTACACAATTGCTATTAGTTTAACTGTTTCAGTAATTACAAAGTGTCTCCTGATGTGGCTGTAACATTGTTTGTCCCTGGACCAGCCATGTATGTGAATTTCATTTGATTTTACTTATTTTCCAGTACTTGGTAAGGTGAGAGAGAACATCTTTTAAGGATTTTGTGTGTGTGTGTGTGTGTGTTGTGTGTATACCACATTTGTACAGGTGCCTAGGGAGTGTGCAAGGAGAGTGGACTGGATCCTCTGGAGCTGAGTTATATGTGGTGGTGATATGCATGTTAGGAACCAATCTCAAGTACCTGCTACAAGAACAGCAGACACCATCAATGGCTGAGCCATTTCTCTAGCCCTATACACAATGTTTTCAGAGTATGGTTAAAAAGCCTTTGATAACAGTACTGTGCATGGCACCTAAAGACCAGAGGAATCTGATCAAACGCATGAGACGCATATGGTTGAGATGGTCAGCGATGTGCTGAGTTTTTCTATGGGTCCACATCCTTTGAAGACACTCAGGTAAGCAGTGTCATCCCAGTTCACAGCATGCCACTTGGGCATGTTGACTACAGCCCAATAGGACTGCCAGGGCTATTCTTTTAGCATTTTTTTTTGCTAATGAAGTTATGCCTGCTTTATCCTTGCTGTAAGGTGTATATTTCACAAATGGTATTTCAAATCATTCAGAAGATAATTTGCAATAGTTTGTCATATGGGCACAGATACACTAAGACAGTTAAATTCAAGATACCGAGGCTGGAATCATGCAAGCAAGAATGATGAGATTATATTAATATAAAATCTAGGGTAAAAGCTACTCTAGAAAAATGAGTTTCTTGATAGTAATAAATAAATGAATGGGGGGGTATTAGCTTCGTCAAATGTAGGAGTTCAAATCAGAGCACATGGCAATTCAAGTTTCTCTCAAATTCAGCTTCCAGAGGATTTTTCTCCCCCCTCCCCTTTCCTCCCCTCCCCTCCCCTCCCCTTTCCTCCCCTCCTCTTCCCTCCTCTCCCCTCCCTTCCCCTCCCTTGAATAGCACTTTCTCTGGGGATGGTCCATTAGTAGCACCTTCTATGGGGATGGTCCATGAGTAGCACCTTCTATGGGGATGGTCCATGAGTAGCACTTTCTATGTAGATGATCCATGAGTAGCACTTTCCATGTGGCTGATCTATGAGTATCACCTTCTATGTGGATGGTCCATGAGTAGCACCTTCTATGGGGATGGTCCATAAGTAGCACCTTCCATGTGATGCTCCATGAGAAGCCCTTTCTATGTGTATCATCCATGAGTAGCACCTTCCATGTGGATGGTCCATGAGTAGCACCTTCTATGGGGATAGCCCATGAGTAGCACTTTCTATGTGTATCATCCATGAGTAGCACCTTCCATGTGGATGGTCCATGAGTAGCACCTTACATGTGATGGCCCATGAGTAGCACTTTCTATGTGTATCATCCATGAGTAGCACCTTCTATGGGGATGGTCCATGAGTCTCAATTTCTATGTGGAGGCTCCATGAGTAGCATCTTCTAATCCAAGTAAATGAGGAGGTAAAAACTTCTAGGAAGCCTGGAATATATATATATATTGGCCCTCTTCATCATTGAGCCTTGGTTGCTACTTATTTTTCTGGTTGTTCCTAATGCTCAGGTACATTATATTCTCCCTGTGTCCTGGAACAAAACACACAAATGTACATTTCTTTTCTTTCCCAGAAAATAAATAACTCTTTCAAATCAAAACCTCCTGCTGAAGACTGTGGCCATTTAAAAGAATAGGTCTTTAACCATCAGCTGGCATTGTCTCCTATCTGCATGCAATGCTTTTATCTCACAATTTGACCTCATATATAAAATTATAAAAGTAGTGGCTTGAGTTTTCTAATAAAATATAAAATTTAAAATGCATTTCTTTATGGTTTCATTTTCTATAAATTGTCATTTTTAGTTGTTTTGTATAACCAAAAATTGTATGTTGTTTTAATATAGTATTTTTGTTTCTTCTTTAAGATTTCATACATGCATAGGATATATTTCGATCACATTCAACTCTTATTCTCACTTCCAGGTCCCACAAGATCCCCTACCCACATCATGTTCAATACCTGCCTGCAATAAATCATTGAGTTTAATTTAGCTCCCCACTTGCAGGTGTAGGGCCGTTCACTGGAACATGCTCAACCTAGCAGGGGCCTCACCCCTAAAGAAAACTAATTGCTCATTTCTTAAAAGCCATCAGCTGTCAATAACATCCCATCTAGGATTCAGAGATGGAGCCTAGAGATGACAAGCCAAAGTAGTCTATTAATGCATAGTTGTTTCATCTTCAAAGAAAAATGAGTTTGAACCATCCATTTTTTTTCCTTAAATGTATTTTAAAGACTAAAACTGAAGTCTGACATCTCAGATCCCTAAAAACATGCCTAGCTCTGTTGACTTACCAAGAGGGCTCAAAGGACCCAGCATCCCATTGTACTGAGCTCTGATTTATTATAGCAAAGGGTTAGAAAGCAAAATCAGCAAAGGGGACAGATGAAAGTGACAGCATTAGGTGTAACCAGGCTCAGGCTTCTGTGAGCCTCTCCCTCTGGAGTCAGGCAGACACGTTTAATTCCTCCAGCAACAAACTGTAATGACACATGAAATAGTCCCTATCAGGGCAGCTCGGCTAAGTCTAAACTTTCAAAGTTTTCATGCTTGCAGAAAAATCTGGAAGGAAAATAAGCATTTAACATAAACCATAGTGTTTACATAAACATGTAAGTGCTGTTAGCTCCTCTTGTCAGTTGGAGAAGATATCTTACTAGTGTAAAGAACTGTTTACTCTTCAGATTCCCAATTTCAGCCAATGGCCAGCTTTAGAACCAAACTCCCTAAAAATAGCAGTCTCAAGCCTGCTGCTACATTAACTCTTTGCTACACAGGAACTCAACGCCCAAGTATAAATCTTAAAATGGTGCTTAAACGGAAGCCCTAATGTAATAGACCAGGTGTGAACAGTTAACAAAACTTAACCCATTTCGTATACTTGTAGAAAACCATCACCTTGTTGGGGGTATAGCTCAGTGGTAGAGCATTTGACTGCAGAAAACCATCACCTTGATTTTTCTCCCTGTAATAGTTCATGAAGGGAAATGTCTCTTACCTTTTCAGAGGCAGAATGAAAGAAAAATGGAATGAAATGTTGTTGACATAAAAAGACAGCTAAGACTTGGGAGGCAGAGGCAGGCGGATTTCTGAATTCAAGGCCAGCCTGGTCTATAGAGTGAGTTCCAGGACAGCCAGGACTACACAGAGAAACCCTGTCTGGAAAAAACCAGAAAAAAAATGACAGCTAAGAAGCATGTGGGGTGCAGGAGAGTTGGTTTGCTGTCTCGTACTCATTATCAAACCTGTGCTGAGAAAGGCACATGTTTGAGAGTGGTACTGGGTAGGGGGTAGTTACAGAGAGGGTACCAGACTCACTAATGAGAAATGAAAGTGGTCAGAACACATGTATCTAATGACAAAAACCCAGCAGTTCAATAAACAGAAGAAAACAACAAAATATGTTGAAAAATGAAATTAACAAAATTAATCTGTCTCAGAGAAGAATCCAGGAAAATTTTCCATTGCTAAGCATGCTCTTGCTATCTAAGAAGCCCGTTTACAAGAGGTTGATATCCTCTAAACACACACACACACACACACACACACACACACACACACATACACACACACACACACACAGTGTATAAGATTCATTTTGATTGATAGTATTTTGTGTGTGTCAGTGTGTGCATGCACATGCTTGCTTGTTCAGTCCCATGTACAGGACCCGGGTCTACCTCATGTTCTGTTCTGCCGGAGGGCTAACCATGTTGGTTTTCTGAGACAGGGTCCCTCACTGGTCTGAAACCTATTGATTAGGCTGGGCCGGCTGGACAGCGAGTCTCTGGGATTTTCCTGTCTTTACCTCCTTGATACTCAGATTACAAATGCATGTCAACATGCTTAACATTTTTTATTCATTCTCAGGACCAAACACAGGTCCCTAGGCTTATTTAGTGACTACTTCACACACTGACGTATATTTTTCCCTCACAGGAAATTGGGAAGACTGTTAATCCTACATAGCAATTAAAAGTGTAGATTTTTGAAATCAGACAGCTGGCCCTGAAACATTAACTTTGTTCTCTATACTAATTTTGTGAGTGATAGGTAACCTAGCTCTGTATACTTCAGTGGCTCCTCCGTACAGCAGGGATTATGCTGACAGTGAAATGTTTATATAAGGTGCAGAGAGCATCTTTTCAATATGTTCTGTAGGCAGTTCCTCACGCCGGTGTGATAGAGTGGTAGTCTGTACCCATACGGTGTGTGTGTGTGTGTGTGTGTGTGGCAAGAAGGATGTTCAAATGAATTCTCTTGATGTATAGCATGAGGGAAAATACCGACACAAGGTATAAGCTTGAACAGAGTTGGGAGATGTGGTCTCTGCCTTCAAAGGAATGGTAGAGTTTTGGAGGGGAATGGAAGTCATTGTAGTTTCAGAAATTCCAAGTGAGAGTTTTGTACTTGGAGAAGGTAGAAAGGACATTACAACCTGACAATTCATGCGAAGATGCCTTTGTGAATTTACAAGTGGTCGATATTGATAGAGTATAAAATAAAGTTAGAGGGAAGGCAAAAAGGACTCAAAACCAGAGCAAAATTAAAACAAGTTAATAGTAAACCTGCCTGGAACAGACATGAATTATATATTGAAGCAATATGCAAATGAACATAACACACCTACAATTAAAACTATGATGCATTTACATTAAATGGAGAGATCCTAAATTTTATAGTTTAATATATATCACACATGGTACTTGCCAAATTTGAAGGTTAAATGTAAAAGTCTTTCATTCATTCACCAATCTAGTTCTGAGAGTCTTCTGTGTTGGCACATATATCAATTATTCAAGCCTTTGAATTAGTGAATAGTGTACTTTTGAATGAAGATGATACTATTTGTCACAGTTATAATGGTACCTCTTTAAATTATTTTTAATTTAGGGGCATTATCATTAAAACAAATATGGGTAATTAAAAATATTTTGATACATATTAATGTCATATACCCATTTCACTTTATATGTATTAGGTGAAATTATCAGGTTATAGATAGAGATTTCATGTTTAATTGATAGTTTTTTTGTTTTTTTCTTTTATTGTATATTTTATTTATTTACATTTTAAATGTTATTCCTTTTCCCAGTTTTCTCTCCAGAAAACCCATCTCCCATCCCTCTCCCCCTGCTTCTATGAGAGTGCTCCCCCAACCAACCATCCATTCCCACCTCCCTGCTCTGGCATTCCTCTACACTGGGGCATTGAGCCTTTACAGGACTGTATTAGTCAGGGTTCTCTAGAGTCACAGAACTTACAGATAGTCTCTATATAGTAAAGTAATTTATTGATGACTTACAGTCTGCAGTCCAAATCCCAACAATGGTTCAGTAGTAGCTGTGAATGGAAGTTCAAGGATCTAGCAGTTGCTGAGTCCCACATGGCAAGAAGGCGAAAGAGCGAGAGCCAGACTCCCTTCTTCCAATGTCCTTATATGGTCCCCAGCAGAAGGTGTAGCCCAGATTAAAGGTGTGTTCCACCACACCTTTAATCCCAGATGATCTTGGACTCGGAGATCTCCCTGTCTTAATCTTCTGGATTCAATCACCACTGTGTCTCAAGATCTCAATACCAAGATCCAGATCAGAAACTTCTATCTCCCAGTCTCCAGATTAGGTTCACTGGTGAGCCTTCCAATTCTGGATTGTAGTTCATTTCAAATATAGTCAAATTGACAACCATGAATAGCCACTACAAGGACCAAGGGTCTCTCCTCCCACTGATGCCTGGCAAGGCCATCCTCTGCTACATATGTGACTGGAGCCATGGGTCACTCCATGTGTACTCTTTGGATAGTGGTTTAGTCCCTGGGAGCTCTGGGAGGGGGCGTCAGGTTGGTTGATATTGTTGTTCTTCCTATGGGGCTGCAAAACCTTCAGCTCATTCAGTCCTTCCCCTAACTCCTCCATTGGGAACCCTGTGCTCAGTCCAATGGATGGCTGAGAACATCCACCTCTGTATTTGTCAGGCTCTGGCGGAGCCTCTCAGGAGACAGCTATATCAGGCTCCTGTCAGCAAGCATTTATTGGCATCTGCAATAGTGTCTGGGTTTGGTGACTGTTTATAGGATGGAGCCCCAGGTGGGGCAGTCTCTGGATGGCCTTTCTTCAGTCTCTGTTCCACACTTTGTCTCCGTATTTCCTCCTGTGAGTATTTTCATTCCCCCGTCTAAGAAGGACTGAAGCACCCACACTTTGCTCTTCCTTCTTCTTGAGCTCCACGTGGTCTGTGAAGTGTATCTTGGGTATTCTGGGCTTTTGGGCTAATATCCACTTATCAGTGGGTGTATACCATGTGTGTTCTTTTGTGACCGGGTTACTTCACTCAGGATGATATTTTCTAGTTCCATCCATTTGTCTAATAATTTCATAAATTCCTTGTTTTTAACAGCTGAGTAGTACTCCACTGTGTAAACGTACCACAGTTTTTGTATCCAATCCTCTGTTAAAGGACTTCTGGGTTCTTTCCAGCTCCTGGCTATTATAAATAAGGCTGTTGTGAACATAGTGGAGCACGTGTCCTTGTTATATGTTGGAGCATCTTTTGGGTATCTATGTAGGACTAGTAAAGCTGGGCCCTCAGGTAGTGCTATGTCTAGTTTTCTGAGGAACTGCCAGACCACTCATCACTCATACTGAAGTATGAAAGTCCCAGTTTGTTCCTATAACGACTGACATGTGGTGTGCTATAGTCTTGATCTATAGTTTTTTTTTTTCTTTTACAAAAAGATTTATTGAAAGTATTAGTGGTTAGTTCTTTCACAATTCCATACACATATTTAGTGCACTCTCTCCATTTCTTCTTCCCCCACTCAGAAGATTTCTCCTTTACTTTAAATCACCCGAACCTCTCTGAACAGAAAATAAATTTGAAATTATTTGAAAACCTTTGGGCCATGACGCTAATGGTTTTCCTAAACAGACTTCTTCAGTTAATTGGCAAATTGGCTACCATAGATCAACCATTTCTTGAAAATTTTCAAATTGTATATATGGTGTTAATTAAAATTGAATACCTAAAACATTTCCTATGTTTTCTTATATTCTGAAATAAATACAGAACCTGATGATTATGTAGTATATGCAACATGTAGAAACTTGTGTGTATCTGTAGAGGATTAAGTAAAAACATCGAAGGCTTAATAAAGATAATTTTAAATATCTCCAGCCATTTTAATTTATATTGATCTACTGGATGGTTGTCCACACTATGCATTAAAAAGATTGTGTTAACCATTGTATTGAACATTTTTATATTTTAGGAACCATTTTAGCATTGTCACATTTTCATTGTGCTATCTCCATTTTGGTTATGAGCCCCGGTCTTTATTTAACGGCAGACCTAGCTTTCCAGACCCATCTTACCTAAATTTCGTCCTGTTTTCTTCATGTCTAGTTTTTCACATTTAAATGCTTAAAGTATTTCCTTTTTCACCTAAAGAGTCCTTCTGATGTGAGAAAGACCTCTTTCTCACTTCTGCAGTTTTAAAAGTTTTAAAGTAGCACATTCTAATCAAAACTCTAATTAGGTATTTAGGATATACTATCAAATTATATATCATCTCAAAAGGAAAGAAAACATTGCTGAATGTACATCTTTTAACTACTTATTTTCTCTACGTTCACTTGTTGAAATAAAGGTTGAGTAATTTAGTATGTTTTTCTTATTGTTTACCAATATTGTACATGTATCAAGAAGAGAATAACAGGAAAAACACATGAGACCTTAAAGTGATTCACACAGTTTATCTTTCTATATTTAGCATTGATTTGGAGTATTTCCATTTAATGATTTTTTTTTTAAGAAATAAATATACGCAAAGTTTGGAATCACTGTATTTTAGCTTTCCTTAAGTTTCAAAACTTATTGTTTCTCCATATAACCTCAATTTTGTTTCTGTACAGTTTAATTTTGGGGTTTTCTCTTAGATGTTAGAGCTACTCATGACAACTGCCATTTCTCTACTCTCCCCTCCCCACCAGCTTTTCTGCTTCAATTTTCATTGACTTTCTCCCACCCTATTAAACTAATTTTTTTTACATGTTCTGTTAACTCTTAATTCTGAATGATGGTTCCTTCCTTTTGGATGCTGGAACTTCTGGTGTTAAATTTGTACATCTGATACTGATAAATATTTTTAAATTAGCTGGCCGTAGCCCAGATTCATGGCAGCTAGTAATATTAAATCTATTGTTATAATAGTTGTAGATACTAGTAAATTTCAAAATTTTTTTTGAGGATTTCATGTATGTTTTAGTGAAAGCCAATTAAAGACAGAGTAACACACTCCAACTGACTGAACATTGGTTCTTTATAAACTGTAATTCTTTATTGATTTTTTTTTGTATTATTCATGAATACATAAACAACTTTTGTAGGTTACTCTGTAAAAAGTAGTTAGTATGTCTTTAAATGAAAAAGAATTACCAACAATCAGGAAGAAAGTAAATAGATATACAGTAACAAGAGACTTCTTTAGATAAATAATTTGACTATAAAATTATATACATGAAGAAATCTATAATAACTTACAAAAGACCTAGTATCAGGTTCATTGACATGATGAGACACAAAATTGAAGAGTACTAAATGAGGCAATATGAATTTATTATGAAATTTTTACAGGCATAAATAATTATGTTAAGTTTTCCTTTTCTTTTCTTTTCTTTTCTTTATTTGGTTTTGGTTTTTTGAGAAAAGGTTTCTCTGTGTATCCCTGCCTGTCTTAGAACTTGCTTTGTAGACCAGGCTAGCCTCGAACTCAGAGAGTCTCCTGCCTCTGCCTCCCAAGGACTGAGATTAAAGGCATATTCATCCATGTGCTGCATAATTTATATATATTAGCATAATATAATACTTATGCTAATTTTAAGCTTAACTCAGTTTTTATAACTAAGCAAATATCAATTCAGGAAGAGCCCTATCTCCACCCCTTGCAATTACAGTGGGATAAACAACTTGAGGCCAAGGGCAACAGCCATCACACACATTCTAGAGAGAACAAAGCTCAACTCTGGCTAGTTTTGCCTTCTAAGAAAAATTCTCCTTTAGACACAGTACAATCATACACACAGCTCTTGACAGTGTCAACATGTGTTATTGGCTTTACACCAAATTCAAGGTCACAGTGGCATTGTGCTCTGCCAGCTTTGCCCAGGGAACAAAGTTATTAAAGAGGAACGAATAAAGGGAAATTGAATGGTTCTGGGTTAAATGCTGGAAAGCACTTGAAGGGTTTCTTTTATTTTGGCATTTATTCACGCACAATGGCTTTAGTATTTAAATGTGTTCCTTTTTATTGCCGAGTCCATTGAGGCGGTGAACTGTATCTTTGTGGAGCTTCCGCTGTGGTGAAAACACAGGATAGCCATCCTGGGAACTATAATTTAGTCACCGCATAGATTAGCCGGAGGTATTTTGCTACAAGACAAGAGTTGGAGTATACATAAATTTTTTTCCAACTTCAAGAAATATGGTCCCTCTGTAGTAGAAATTTGGTTACGTTTGAGAAGTTGGGAGTAAACAGAGAGGGTAGAGAAAGAAAACATAATCACCCCAGGCACATCGTAGGTTAACAAATTGACTTCTTGCCCTTAGTTCCTCAAGAGGAAATATGCCACTTATGGGCTCTTCCCAAATGCCGCTTGTTCTCATTTTGAAATGGTGTCAGCAGACTGTAAAACTGCACAGTCAGTTTACTCTTTACACATTGTAAGACTGTAAATACAAAAGTAAAAATATAATTACAAAGGAAGATAAAATGGTAAAAGTCTAAAGCTACATTGATTGTGTGGGGACTAAGTGAAGGTGCTGACCTTGTGATTGAGTGATGACCAAGTCATCCTACCGAACTGTGTTTGTTTCATGATACATAATTGTAACTTCTGAAACTGTGTCCTTTAGGACATACCTGGTTCAGTTTATCCATCCATCCATCCATCCATCCATCCATCCATCCATCCATCCATCCAATATCCATCTATCCATCCACATAACTTGGCCTTTTACTCTGTGTGACATTTCACCAGCTTGTTCAAGCAAAGGATGGGTGTTGTTAAAAGCCTAAAAACTATAAAGTTTGCAAGACCAAGGGGCCTCTCTTCCTTGGTCTTGCAAACTTTATATGACCAGCACAGGGGAAGGCCAGGCCTAAGAAGTGGGAGTGGGTGGGTAGGGGAGCAAGGGCAGGGGGAAGGTATGGGGAACTTTTGGGATAGCATTTGAAATGTAAATAAAGAAAATATCAAATAAAAAAATGGGGGAAAAAGCCTAAAAACTGAAACATTTCATGTGTGTGTGTGTGTGTGTGTGTGTGTGTGTGTGTGTGTGTGTGTGTATGTGTGTGTGTGTGTGTGTGTGTGTGTGTGTTTGCCTTCTCCATGTTTTTGTATTAATTCAGCATGCTACTTATGTATCTTTGAAAACCAGGTCCGATTCTGTTTCGCCTAGGTTTCTCAGAATCCATTACTTTTTTTTTTTTTAACATAAGTTTGTTATAGCTGCTCAGTATTAAAATGTACTAATTTGATTAAATGGAAATTTGACCAGAAGGTGAGTGGGACACTTTGGTCTCCAGTGACTCAAATTCCAAATGTGTGTGTGTATTACTGTACATGTGACTAATAGCTCAAGAAGGACCTATGCTCAATATAACCACAGTAGGGAGTAAGGTCATCCAATACAGAGAACAAACAGACACGCCTTCTGATGTTGTTCCAGAAGTATCAGTATACTGACACATCAACAGACGTATCATGTAATCTAAATCAATGTGACAATAGCTTCAAATAAAGATGTTACAGTAAAGAAAAAAAACCTGTAAAATACTCATAAACATCTGCAGTAGGCATAGTACAGAGTAAGGTGGGGGAGGTAAGTCCAACATGACAGACAACAGCTCAGGGGTAAGTGCTTGCTCTGAACGTATGAGGACCTGAATTTGTATCCCCAGGATCTATATAAACCTGCGTGATGCTATCTACGATCTCTGAGAATCTGCCTCTTTCATTCCCCCGACCCCCACCCAGCCCAGTTACAGCAACTATCTAGTCAAGACGCAGAGATGCAGGTTCAGTGAGAGATTATGCCTCAGTAAATAAGAAAGAGCAATAGAGGAAGGCATGACAGTGTCAACTCTGACCATAGCATGTGCCTGCTCAAGCAAGTTTACTCGCCCCCACACATTCCAATACACAGAAATAAAACAAAATAAAATAGAAAACTAAAGAAGGCGTACTCCTACTGCCCATAACTCAACTTTCCCTTCTATATTACAAAGAGCAACATTCTTTTTTCACAGTGGCTTCCAAGCCTGAAAGAATACACACACACAGAGATTAGGCATATGTATGCTTCCTGGTAGATACTGGGCAGTTAGCCAAGAATTATTTATACAGGTTGAAGTTAAAACTCTCCAAAAGAGTTTTAACTAGCTAGCTTCATGCTAGGAATTTCCACATGCAAAAATACCATAATCATGGATTTGATACCCACTACTGATCAATGACAAATGTTATTCTAATGTTAGAATTGTTACATCAATAGCTAAGCTTCTAATTTTGTTGACTTCCTATTCTCATTTCTATATTTGAAACATGGAATAATTTCTGTGCATATTTACTAAGATTCTTTTCTCTCCAAATAATCTGTCCTTTGACAAAAAGCAATAACCCAAAGCAAGTCAGTACAGTGCTGGGCACGTGACCAGTGTAGGATTGGCTAGGTGCAATCCATTTGTGCTGAACCATTGCTGTTCCAGATGTAGCCCATGGGCCTGCTGTATCAGCATCACTTGGATTTGCAAGGAACAGAGGACCTCAGACTCTCATCTCAACTTCAAGAATCAGAACGTGCTTTCCTTTAGAGTCCTTTAAGCAAATCAAAGCTTGAGAACTAGTGTTTAGGATCCTTGAAAATTAAAACAATGCTTTACCTGAGTTACTGATACTGAATCCACATTGAAATCCACAAAATAGGGAGAATAGATATTAAGATGATAGTTGTTCTTATGTTTTCCGATCTGAAATAGTCTTTGTAATTTCAAAATCCAGTCAAAAACGGAATGCCTACTTTCAAATATAGGATATTTCTATCTCTATTTATCTCTATGTCATCTTTATCTATGTCTGTAACTGTGTCTCTATGTCAATATCGATGTCTCTATGTCTTTATCTATGTCTATTTCTATGTCTCTATCTACATCTCTATTTGTATCTATGCCTCTCTATGTCTTTGTCTATATCTATGTCTCCATCTATGTCTCTATGTCTATATCCACGTGTCTACGTCTCTATCTCTAAATCTGTGTTTCTATCTACGTCTAAATCTTTATCAATGCCTGTAACTGTCTCTATGTCCATGTCTATATGTCTATGTGTCTATATGTCTATGTGTCTCTGTGTATTTATCTATGTCTGTATCTATATCTGTATCTGGTCTTTAATTATGTCTATATCTGACTCCATATATGTCTCTATTTATGTCTTTAGTCTTTATATCTATGTGTCTCTTTCTGTGTCTCTGTGTCTCTATTTCTCTATCTATGTTTCTATTTATGTCTATATCTATGTCTATATCTACATTTCTATGTCTATGTGTATGTCTATATCACTTCTCAAAGTCTTTTACAAAAAGAAAAAATGTGATTTTGATGCCATAGGTTACATGGTAATTAAGACACTGTCCCCATACAAAATTTAATTTATATTACCTGCTAGTCCTCTAGAAGTATTTTTAATCTTATGAATTATTTCCTAGCTTCCAAGTTAAATTTTATGTTTTTCAGTCATACATGTTAACCATGTATCAGGTCATGTACACACACACACACACACACACACACACACGCATAATATGCACCTTGGTAATATCGAAATTTTCTGAGACTACTGCTTGCTTTGACAAGAAAGTCTTCACAAGGTATATTAAGGACCAGTAGTTTCATAAAATTTCCCAGTGCCCTTATAAAACAAGTAATTAATTCAATACATACTCAATAGATAATTATGGAATTTATATGTGTCAGGTGTATGCTAGGTGCTGAGGCCAGAGAAGGGGAAAATCAGTCCTCTTCTCTTGTACTATTGTGGGTGTGCTACATTAGCCAATTCATCATGGTCATGAATTCATCATTAGAAACTGCAATAAGCATTTATAAGGGTTGCTAGGGCCTGATAAGACGTCCTGGCAGAGGGAGCGCTGGGGGTGAGAGAGGAAGGATAAGGAGCAAAGATCCAGGACAAGATTCTAGGAAATGAGGAATGGAAAAGGTAATTCTGGGCTGAGGGATGAACATGGACATGGCTCTGTGGAGAAGGAGAGAATAACATAGTTAAGTATGTTCGAAACCACAGTGATGGAGACAGGAAGAACTGGCCTGAAACAGAACAGAGGTCTAACCAGGCAGGAGTGGTTGCATGACTTGAGTCCATGTTCAAAATCCTTCAAAGGGAACTTGCTCATGTTCTTAGAGATCCATGCCCCAAATGTGAATTTACTCTTCATTTGTTTGTTTAAAGGTCATGTTGAATGTGTAGTGGAGAATGCTTTGAGAGGAACTGTAAGTGGGAATAGGTTACAAATAGACAAGTTAGAGAATCATGACAGAAATCCTGGGGCTGCATGGCTATTTCTTCTCGTTTGGGCACACTTTCCTGAAAGGAGGCTCGTAAGAGTCACGAAAGTACAGGAAAGTCCAAGATTTGTGCCATTCACAAGAGTCTCAGAATGTTCAGAAAGCATGTTAATTGACTTTCTTGTTGATTCAACAAGCCAGATGAAACCTGCATAAGGAGGTGTTTATTGTGGCTCAGTTCAAGAACTCCATCATGCGGAGTAGTCATGACAGCAGGAGCGGAAGGCAGTTCATCACATTTCTCCCACCCTCAGGAACCAGGGAGCAATGCAGGCCATGCTGCCTTTCTTGTTGCCCTGTGATCTGGGATCCCAGTTTGTGAAATTGTGCTTTTACACATCAGTTAACCTAATCCAGATCACCCCACACAGTCATGCCCTGGAGTGAACCTAATCTATATGATTCCTTACCAATACACTCACAGGCTTATCTCCTAGGAGAGTCTAGATCCAATCAAGTTGACAACCAAAATCAGCCACTACAGTTATAGGAGGCCAAACCTACTCCATCTTGGGTCTGGCCTCCACCTTAAAGAAAGGGGAAAAAAAAATCTTGAGAATTTGACCTGCAGCAGAACCCAAGCTACACCCATGTCCACACCTTGTCCTTGGCCAGAGTCACTTCCTAGCTGTTTCCTAGCAACAGTTAATTAAAGATTAGTCTGATTGTTTCAGATGCATTTTCAGACTGTTTGTGATTGTCTTACTGCAGAACACCTCCCTGTCAGCTTACGGTAGATATTCAGTTAGACAATTGCCAGGATAGACTCCCCTTCGCTTAATTCCATTTCCTATAAAACCCTGTCTTGCTGAGTTTCAGAGACTGTTCTGCCTTCCAGTTCTGCTGTGTCAAGGTTGGGTTGAATGCATGTGAAATAAAGAGACTCTACTGCTATTACACTGAAAATGTCTCCTTGGTGGTCTTTTGGGGTTTCTGAATGCTTCCTGGCACAACACTTACAGAATTCAATAAGCCTCTTTCTAAAGTTACGGGGGCCTTTACCAGTTCTCAGGAGAGAAGACTCTTGTATGGAGCTGCCAGCTAGCTGATCTGGGAACTCCAAGCATACAGCTTTCCATGGTACCTCCCTCATACTTTTGAGTGACTCACCATGCTCTTATAAGAAACCTTTTTCTCCTGCTGCTGTGAGAAGCCACAGGAAACTTACTGGTTTGCCAGGCAAGTCTTGGCTGGAAGACTTTCTCTGCTCTGTCTTGGTGCCTTCTTGGAGTAAAGAGGTGTTTGCGAACATCACAGACATGTGAGGCAGTGAGGGAGGAGTGATGGTGACCATATTTGAAAAGGGTGCAGTGGCCATGAATTAAGGTCTTGATTAGCAACTGGGTGGGAATACAGAAGCCAGGGTGAGATTTCCAGAGCACCCGAGTTCAGTTCTAGCATCCATGTTGGGAGCTCACAATAGTTTGTCACTCCAGTTTTGTGGGTCGTCTCTTCAGTCCCTTTGTCAAATAGTTTTACCTTTATTATTGTCTCTCCACCCCGCCCCCCACTCATGTGTTTAGTTGCACTGGGTTGACAGTTCACACAGGTGGGAAAGATTGGGCTTAAGCACAGTACCAACAAGCAGAGTCTAAGCATCTTCTGTTCTATGCACCATAAGCCAAGCCAGGTCTTCGTTCATGGCGGGGTCGGGTGGAGTATTTACGTGGATTTGGAGGGATAACGGCAAACTTTCAGAGATTTGGTGAGGTGAGGCATGTTTGTATGCTGTTCATCCCCTCGCCTTCTTTCTAAAAGCAATGTTCAGAGGCTAAGAGATTTCCCAGTGGTTTAGAACACTTGGGGTGTCCTAGTAGAGATCTGAGGTTCAGTTCCCCGAGGACCAGGGTTTTATTTCCAGAACTCAAAATGGCGGCTCACAACTATCTGTAACACTAGTTCCCATGGAACCTATACCCTCTTGGGGCTTCCACAGGCTCCAGGCACACACGCACCCAGTGCATGATTGTACATACTGAAAATACTCATAAAACTAGATAAAAAAAAATTAATGGTTCTTTAAACAAAAAAGAAAACAGAGGTTCTTCTCTAAGCATAAAGATTGAGCAAAAGAGATGTTCCATTTATGCAACTGTAGAAAAATGCATCGTTTAAACACTTCTAGTAACACACTTATTTATAAAGAATCTTCGCCTAAATTAAACACGCAATTACCACATTTGATTTTTTACTGTTTAATAACGTATCTGAGATGCTCCCCTCCGATGAGAGCCCAGCTTCAACAGTGCCTATCTGCAATTATCTCAAGGCCCAAATGTTATGCAACTTGTGTGTTGCGTGACTTTGCCCAACACTCCTTTCTAATTACATACAAACATCACACCTAACTCATGCTGGCACCGAGAGTCTTGTCTACAGCTCTACTCTGACATCTGGAAGTTTTCCTTACTTATGTGGATCTTCAAATACTCTATTTGGTTTTTCTGCTATTCTCAATCTCCTAATTCTTTGTAATGGGATGCTAAATATGTACTTTCTGCTCTTTTATTATTATTATTATTATTATTATTATTATTATTATTATTATTAATTATTTTATGTATTTAAATCTAGAATGTTGCCCTCCCCTCCCAGTGCCCCCCTTGCAGAATTCTTCCTCCCATTCCCCTCCTCTTTGCCTCTGAGAGGGTAGCCCCCAGGGGGCATTTCCCCTCCCTGGGACAACAGGTCTCTACTGGATTAGGCAGATCCTTTCTCACTGAGACCAGACAAGGCATTCCTCTGTTACATATGTGTGTGTGTGTGTGTGGGGGGTAGGCATGTCAGAGTAGCCCTTTGGTTAGTCTCTGGTAGCTCCCAGGGGTCCAGGATAGTTGACACTGTTGGTCTTCCTATGGGGTTGCCCTCCTCTTCAGTTTCTTCAATCCTTCCCCTAACTTTTCCATAGTTGTCCCCGACCTCTGTCCAGTTTGTCTGTGGGTATCTGCATCTGTCACAGTCAGCTGCTGGTAGAGCTTTTCATAGGACAGCCATGGTAGGGTCCTGTCTACAAGCACAACGTAGCATCAGTAATAGTGTCAGGGTTTGGTGCCTGCCCATTGGACAGATTCCAAGTTGGGCTGGTCGGCCATCCATTCAGCCTCTGCTTCCTTTCGTTCCTGCATTTCTTCTAGACGGAACGGTTTTGGGTGGAAAATTTTGAAAGTGGCTTTGAAGCTGGTTTGTTTCCATTTCCCTGAGGTTGCCATGAAGAGGAATTACCACTCTCAGCTTTCTGACAGCAGACATCGAAAGGGACCATCTCTTCCTCTAACGTTGCTGATTCTCCAGAGCACACTGCAGGAAATGCTACAGGCATCAGCTAGTTTCATTTTTAATTCAGACGCCCGTTGTTTGATGTTTACAGGCCATTCCTGATTCTGAAGCCGGAATTTATGGCTTGTTCTAGTGGTTATCATCACAAGTAATCTACTGCAATCGGGCTGTGGTTCATTGTGAGCGTCCGCCTTCTCTGACGGCTGGTGCTGATATAGAGCATCACCATCAAATCACAAGGCTCAGAGGGGTCTGGATTGGAACTCTTCAACTCTATCTCTTTGGCTAGGTAGGCCAGTTTCCACCATCCTAGTAATAGAGAACACTGACCCTTGAAAAAGAGAGGGATGGGTAGTAAATGTATGCATGTTTAACATGTATGTTTGCAATACTTGATTCAGATACTGTCAATATAAGCTCAGTTCTCTGGATCTTGTTCAGTGCTAAGTACTAAGAAAACATAGGCTTTATGAAACCATAAACCTTTTCAGTATACACAAAAGCAGTGTCAGTCTCTTCTTTGGGACCATAGGTATAATAAGCATATTTCAAACGTACCTACAAATGTTCCTTCTACCCAAATTAACCCACATTCAGCAACACATGTCTGCGATTACTCAGCATCAGTAAACGTTACATTTTAAAAATGGTTGTTGTGATGGTTAAGTTGTCAACTCAACACAACCTAGAAATCACATGGAAAGAGTCTCCCAGGGCTGTCCGTGAGAAACTGGTCTGTGGACAGGTCTCTGAGGGATTGTCTTGATTGCTCTTAAGTAATATGGAAGACCTGGCCTAAAAGGGTGTGACACAGTTCCCTGGCTTTTGACCCTGAACTATATAATAGTGAAGAAGTCTAGGTGAGTTCTAAGCACACATGGATTCACTTTTCCCTGCTCTTGGGTGTGGATGTAATTCGACCATCTGTTTCAAGTTCTTATCACATCAACTGCCCACCAAGAGCAGACTGTAACTTGGGATTGTGAATCACACAGTTTGTTCCCTGTGTTGCTTTTGGCCCAGTATTTTATCACATCACCAGACATGAAACCAGGGCAATTGAATAATCTACATTCAAACTTAAATTGACTGACACTGTCTTACAACCAGGAAGTCTCGGTCATCTGCTGTCTTTGGATAGACACTGTTTAGTTTTGCTTCTCAGATACAAGAGTGGAGAGCGTTCTCTGGGTTCTGTTCCTTAGCATTAATTAAAGCTTACTGAAGGACTTTAGAAATCTCTGCACATTGATTTTTCTGTAGAGGAATCACTCAATAAATCTTCATTTATTATTGCCCGTGTCTGCCACCCATGTTGTAGACCAAAGGCTGTCTCATTTCCAGTCTTGCTGATTGGATGGGGGACAGGACTATCGTTAGTCACCAGTGCCACCTTAACTGTGTGCCTCAGTCATGGCTTGTCACTTACCCCATTATCAAAGGTATAATAACGGATCAGGTTTAGAGTGATGGAAACTGCCAAGCTCCTAGAGGCAATGTGCCATTTAGCCAAGACCTTGGAATGGTCAAGCATGGTTATTGCTTGGGGTCTAAGGACAGAGAACACCATAGTTCTTGAGGAGGGGGAGTTACAAGCATTCAGAATATAGTGAGCTTGTTTGGCTCCAGGGAAGTAGCATGATAGGATCATTTGGCCTTGAAATAGAACAAGTCAGCTCAGCTTCGCTACTGCTGTTTCCCAGAATACGAGACCCCAGAGGGAGTGAACATTTTGACCAGACTTTCCACTGAATATCTGGGAAACAGGGGGCCCCTTGAGTCCAGGCACTGGGCTGTGTTCTGTCTGCTGTGGGAAGAGAAAGTACTGCTTCCTTCTGTCAAAGGACAGCTTCCGCTTAAGTTCATGTACTCAGGGAACTGCAGCAGCAGGGTGTGGGCGGAACCTTCCATGGACTTTGCTTTGTGGGGCAGGGGATAACAGCAGCTCGGTTTGAGGATGCTCTTGTTGGGGTATGTTCTCTGGACTCATGTGGTTTAGGAACAGCAAAGCCTTGAAGACAGAGGAGTGCAGTGGTCGGTCACTCATCTGCATACAAGGACACAGCCCAGGAGCAGTTACTGTTTCAAGACAGTGTAGGTACATTGGCCACAGCTGAGAGGACACAGCACTGTCTCCCTTTTCCTGGATACACAGTTGGATAGCTTCTAAGCAGGACTGTGAGAGTCACTAATGCTGGGACTGGAAGTGACCAAGATGGTGGCAGGGCTGTTGGCATCTCTGTTCCCTTTCCCAGAGTGCAAAGTCTCTCCTGTTCTTCAGCTGGTTCAAACTGGTAAACTGGGGGGTATGGCATGAAAGAAGGGAAGGGCTTTCCTCTTGTTTCTGTGATATTAAACCAAATGTCTGTGCAGTACAAGGTTCATAGACTCTCTCACTCACCTTTGGTTTTTCTCACCAAACATTTTGATGGTGTGTGTGTGTGTGTGTGTGTGTGTGTGTGTTTGAGTGGGTAGGTATGCCTCAGATCATGTCTTGAAGTCAGAGGACAACTTCTCAGAGTTGTCTTTCTTCTTCTATCTTGCGGTTTCTATGGATCAAGTTCAGAGCATCAAGCTTGGATGCAGGTACCTTTATTCATTGAGCCATCTCTCCAACCCACCAGACATTTTCTTCTTTCCTTTTGTAGTCCGTTAGGAGGAACAAGCAGAGGTTCATGCTTGTCTGAGAACCATTCTTCCTGAAGTTCCAGTGTGACTTTTATTTTATTTTTAGTTTTTTTTCAAGACAGGATTTCTCTATATAGCCCTGGCTGTCCTTGAACTCACTCTGTAGACCAGGCTGGCCTCAAACTCAGAAATCTGCCTGACTCTGCCTCCCAAGTGCTGGGGTTAAAGACATGCACTTCCACCACCCGGCTTATTTTTAATACTTTAAAAATATTTCTTTACTTTTATTCTTACATGTAGGAGTAAGTTGTCAGCATGTATGTGGGTGTGCCATATGTGGCACAGAGATAGGTAGGTGACATCAGGTTGCCTGGAACTGGAGTTACAGTTGATTGCTAGCTGCCACGTGGATCCTTTGCAAGACCAGCCAGTGCTCTTAACCTCTGAGCCAGGACTCCAGCCTCTAGTGTGGGTTTAAATATTTTAGAACATGGTTAGCTAGGCTCTGTGTGAGTCTGGAACAACAGGCTAAATAGACTTGAATGCCCTCAGGCCTTCTTTTGGATTGACTGAAGTGAGTCCCATTCATACCTCTGTATTCTACATATTTTATAAGAATCTCCTTTTCTACTGTACTTTCTCAATAACACAAAGTTAATGTGTAATATTCTTCTAGGGTAGCCTTTGGAACTTGACACTAAAATGAAACAATAAAAGACAAATAAAATGAAAGAACAATATATGCGTGCCCTGTCATACTCATAATTTTATGTAGAGTAAAATCTTCTTCTAACCTTCCTTTTAAAAAAAAAAAACATTTATTATTATATCTAAGTACATCGTAGCTGTCTTCAGACACACCATAAGAGGGCATCAGATCTCTTACAGATGGTTGTGAGCTACCATGTGGTTGTTGGGATTTGAACTCAGGATCTTCGGAAGAGCAGTAAGTACTCTTAACCTATGAGCCATCTCTCCAGCCCCTCTCCTAACCTTCCTTCAGAAGCAATCAATGCCAATACTATTCTAGTTAACTTAGAGTTTTTAATTATATTAATTAGTAACAATAAGTTATTATTATTATTATTTTATTATTTTATTATTGTATGTGTGTGATTCCCAACTTATCTGGGCTGGCTAGTTTATGTAACCTTGACACAAGCTAGTTATAAGAAAAGAGGAAGTCTCAATTGAAAATAATGCTTCCAAAGATACATCTGTAGGGCGTTTTCTTAATTAGTGATTGATGAGGGAGGGCCCAGTTCATTGTAAGTGGGACCTCCCCCGGGTTCTATAAGAAAGCAGGCTGAGCAAGCCAGTTTAGCAGCATCCCTCCATGGCCTCTGCATCAGCTCCTGCCTCCAGGTTCCTACCCTGTTTGAGTTCCTGCCCTCATTGCTTTTGACAATGAACGGTTAGATCAAACAGTTAGTTACATAAGCCTCTTCCTCCTCAGGTTGCTTTTGGTCACAGTATTTCATCACAGTGATAGTTACCCCAAGATATTGTCGGTAATTAAACTGTAATTGCCCAAAACATCTAATCTGCTTTAAATCAACTCTGAGTCCCCACAGTTCAGGCCTAAGACAGGTAGGATATCAGTGGTTGAGAGGGTATTTAATTGGCCCTTTGTTTTTCTTACCTTTTCTGGAGTTTTCAAGGAGAAGAAGAAGTAAAGGAATCAGAAAGCTGTTGCTAGGTCTGTAGGTGTTGAAAGCCGACTCTTCTCCTGTACTTGCTATATTGGTAAGGGAAGACATGGAACATGACACAGGCAATTCAATGAATGTCATAGAGGTCAGACTGCTGACATAGGTGTAGACAAGGCTCGGGGAAGCAATAAATGACACAGTGAGACAAGTAGCTAGCAGTTGCAGGGAGTTCTAGCCATCCCAAACTCTGTAAGAACAAAGGGTCCTGGGGTTTAAGAAGATAAATGTGGAATAACAATGGAAATCTAGGAATTTTTTTTTTAAATCCATTTTCCAACAGTTCCAACAGTCTTCATACATTTTGACACTTGTGGCCTTATTGTCATACTTGTGACATTTTGTTCATAGGTGTATTTTAGACTTTTGTTATATCTTTTGAAAGCCATTATTATGGTGAAGTATGTTCGTATGGCATTCTCTGTATTTATCTTTGTGTTTGTTTGAGTGTGTGTGTGTGTGTGTGTGTGTGTGTGTGCCAGTCTGTGTGAGTCTGTGTGTGTGTGTGTGTGTGTGTGTGTGTGTGTGTGTGTGTGTGTGAATGCTATGTGTAGAGGTCAGAGTTTGTCTCCTGGGCATCAATTCTCTCCTCCTACCTTGTGAGTTCTGGGCATGGAACTCAGATCGCAAGGTTTGTGTGGCAAGTGCTTTTGCCCACTGGACTACCTTACCAATGCTTTATATGTCCATCTTTGTTTTTTAGTTAGGGCTACAATTTTTTTTTAATGAAGTGAAGACACATGACAAATGTTCAATGGTGTGTAGAGTTTGGAAGTAGACTACTGGGAATGATTTTAGAGCATGAGCCATTGATAGCTCTGAACTTCCACCCTTTGAGTCCATATTCAGACTCCACACAAGCTACATGCTCTTCATGAGATTTTTTTCCCTCTGTTAAAAATATATGGACATATCAACTTCTACAGAAAATGGTATTTTCATCAGTTAAGAAAACTTGCTTTAAATTTCACTTAACTGCTTTATTGCAGTGGAAATCATTATCTACTGATTTATCTGCAGGGAAATATTTCCATATGTCAGGCTTCTCTTAAGTGGAGACTATCTTTTTTTTTTGGACTTCGCTGCATTCTGTGGTGTCTGAAATCCTTCAAGTTATGAACTTTGAAAAGGTTAAATGATGACACCAGGGATGGAAAAAATATTTGTGTCAGTCAGTAAATATCAATCTGTTATAGTAGTAATCTAGTATCAGAGCATAAGCATGTGTATAGACACCGACTTAAGTTTATGATAAAGGATCAGAGTGGTAAATGTGGATCTGCCTTAGATTTCATGTATTTGGGAGATAGAAGTGCTTTGTTAGATAGATGATAGCTCAGACTTTATAAAGCCCTCTCCTGCATAAAGTTCTATTTAGTGAATATTATTTTTAAAAGGTATAGAAAGTGGAAAAAAATGAAGGAAAAGAGTTAGAAATCAGGAGGGAGGCCAGAAGAAAAGATTTATAACAAAATCAACGATGTTTGCCTACCTACCAGAGCACAGTGCACACAGGAAGATGGCTAGAAATAACCTTTCTGTACAAAAAGAGGCAAAATTACCTACTTGGCCTTTGCATGTTTTTGCACGTCATTGTGTGGTCAGTATAGATGACAAGAAAGTACTGGTGTATTCTCACTTCCTTCCTAATCATCATAGCTAATCTTGTATGGAGAGACACTCATTCCCGAGGCACTCTGATGCAGTCAGGTACCCAAACCCAGAAGATTTCTAGAATGAGCATGACCTCTTTCAGAGATGTATGTCAAGATCTTGTGATGGTGACTCAATACAGAAGCTGGGAAACTGAAATACCAGTGTAGACAAGGTATACAGTTTAACCTTTAATTGATTTACAAGATGGGTGAACTTTGTCCTAGGCATTTATATTTACTTGCTGTTGATGACTTTATAACATTCAAGGGCTTGGCATCGTGCGTGCCAAGATCTCTAGAACCTTTCAGGTGATCTCCAGCAAGCTTCCCTGAAGTAGATCCAGAGAATCTTGATTGTATCCATTTGTGCATCTGGCTGTCCAAACACTCTTATGTATTCATTCAAGGCAGAGCATGGTAGAGGAAGGATGCATAGCCCTTGCCTGTAATCCCTTTACTCAGGAGGCTGTGACAGTAGGCTTTTAAGTTGGAATCTGGTGTGAGTCATATACTAAGACAATGTCTTGAATAAGTAAACTAACTAAAACCTTCCAACATGTTTTACTTAAATTAAAAAATAGAATACTAATCATGCCCACACTTTGATGGAGATCTAGTTGGGATTAAAATAATTTACAGACTCTACCTTAGGTGTCTTCTAGTAACAAAGATAGCTCAAGAGAGAGTTATGATTTTTATTCTTTCCATACTTTCCTTTACATAACTAAGTGTAGATATTATTATCACCCTGTAGATGAATAGCCTGAAGCTCAGTTTACCAAGCTGGTATGTGACTTCTTTGCACATTGCCAATCTTATAATTTTTTTTTTTTTTTTGGCAGTTGCCAGGGATCAAAGCAACTCAAAATGTTATTGTAAATGTAGTACATTTACGTTGGTAGAAAATGTCCTAAATACAATATGAAGAACAAGTCAGATAAGGCAGATTTATTTATTTATTTATTTATTTTAATTTTTGAGTCAGGATTTCTCTGTGTAGCTTTGGCTGTCCTAGAACTCATTCCGTAGACCAGGCTGGCCTCCGGAGTCCTGGGATCAAAGGCGTGAACTACCACCTCCTGGCAACTTTGTTTTTATTGTAAATTGACATGGTAAATTATCATGTTTCATTCCATTGGTACTCCATAGTATATGCTTATTCTAACAAATTGGAAACAACAGTAAAATACACATAGTTTAATCCCGTGAGACGGGGAGGGTCTGCTTTGCATTTCCCCAGTGATTAGTGATGCTAAATTCTACTTACTGTTCTTTACTTTCTTTTGAGAAATTATTTAGGCATGTTGGCTACATTCATAATTTTATTTATTTACTTTTGAGATATATCTATGTAAGCAAAGTATATATGAAGAGGTTTGAGATTAACAGCGGGCATCCATTCTTGCTTGATCTCCATTTGATTTTTAATTTGTAATTTTGTATAGTGAATTTGTTTGCATGCAGGTGACCATGAAGGCATTGGACTCCCTGGTGCTGGGGTCACAGGTAGCTATTAGCTATTAATTTTAGTCCTGGGAATTGATTTTGGGTCTTCATTCTGTCTCACAGTGGGCCAGCCAACTATCTTCCAAGATCTGCCTATCTCTGTACTTTCTAAGACTGGGTTACATGCATACAACCTAGTCATCCACCCAGGCTTATGTCTACTTTTTAATTGGTTTATTAAAGGTATTTTTCTTGAGTTGTTGTTGTTATTTATATTTTCTGGTATTAGCTATTGCTTAAAATATAGTTTGGAGTAATTTTGTTTTCTGTCTTCTCTCCTTTGAAGCTCTTGTCAAGAATCTTAATCACTTTACTCTCCTAAAGAATTTTTTTTTTCTGTTTTGTTTTACCAGTCTCTTAGACTTATTCTCTTCCTACACTGTGACTTAACAAAGTGAAGCTATTCCAAATGTCAGAGTGGATGTTTGGTTTGTTTTACTTTTATTTCCATATCACAGTGCTTGCTTCAAGAGGATTATTCAGCATGCCCAGTGAAGGCGTTCTCTTGACATGCTGTGATACAGTGGGGTTCTAGAGAGGAGGTTTCAGTTTGCACGCCTGTCTATTTGTATATCTTTCATGCCTGAAAAAAATGTGGTCTAAAATCTGTTCCCTCTGCTATTTGTTAAGCATAAAATATTTTTAAAGTTATTTCTACAGAGAAGAACTAAGTTTAAGAGCGTCATATTTCATCTTCACCGTGAAATAAAGATTTCACACTAAAAGGGAAATGTTTCCTTTCAAAGCTTGAGAAAAAGAGAGGCATACATAAAGTAAGAAAAGAAAAATAACAAAACAATCAAAAAGTATTTTCCTGATCTTTAAATTCTATTCAGGGAACCTCCACACTAACATGTTCATTTGATTATCAATTTGAGAAACTGATGTTTAATTCCTCATTTCTCATGTTTAGGGCTTTATTGTTTTCAAGAACATTGTTTTCATGACCATGATGTTTCAAATGTCTCCTTTTATGTGTGCTGTTTCAAGTTTATATTACACAAGTTTCGGCACATTTTCAGTGATTTGCTTATATGAGAAGTTGCTTAATAAAAAAAGCAGAGTATTCTGTAAGGTTTTTTGGGGGTGGGGTGGGGGAGGAACATGGTCCTGTAATAGAATTTGAAAATCATAAATGAGTATAAGATCATTTGGTAGCAAACGTTTATGTTTAGAAACTGAGGAACAACAGCATTATGGGGCTTGTTGACAACTGTTTTCTTTCTCTGTTATTCTGCAAATAATTTTTGAACACTCACATGTGCAAATTCTAAACTTTGGAGTTTAGAAGTGTCTCCAAGGGATGCAAGCGAACAGCTACTTGAGTCTCCTTATCAAAATGGAGATCCTTGTGTGCACCAGGATCTCCTCCTGAAATGAACATACAGGTTCATAGCCCCATCACCCAGTCACTCATCACTGTTCAGCAGTGTGGATCGCTGTCTTTCTTTCACCTGCCAGCATCTGCCAGTCCCTATCCTACCTCATTTACTCAAACAGAGCCCTGAGTTCATCACTTTCCTTTATCCCGAGCATCACTGAATTCACTTCAACACATCTCATCCCTCTTAACAGGATTTGGCCATGGCCATCTAATTTTAATTCTGCCTGTCTTCGGATGCCTTCAAATCCACTGTGAAGACTCCGGCCCCTTTGATATAATGGCCTGACCATTTCACTCACTTGATTAAATTGTATGACTCTCAGTTGTCTGTAGGACCAATTTCATTTCTTAGTGTGGCAAAGGCCAACAGGTCAAGCTTCACACATTTTATGCTAGTTGTCAAATATTCCTTAAGATCCTGGCCTTTGCTCAAGCTGTCCTTCCCCATCCCATGTCCTTTGCTCTTCTCTTTACTTGCCTGAGTCTCAGATATTTTTCAATACTGCTTTATTGCTTCTTTGGGAATCCTTCCTCCCCCTCAACATAATGAGAGTGCTATCCCATCAATCTTTAGATTGTCTCAGATGTTTCTATCGAATTCTCGGTCTCTCTTTATGTCTTATGCTGTAGCAGACATTGCACTGAAGGTGTTGTTGATCCTTATGTGGTGTCTGTTATAGAGTAGGTCATTAAAATTTATTGATTACATAGATCTGTTTATTAAGAACATGTCATTTTACAATCCCAAGAAGAGTAAGAAAGTATAGAAAACAATGACTAACAACGGCTGAGGAGACCCACAATCCTTCTCCTTCAGTTGCAGTAATTGAGATATATAACTTGAAAGATGTCCAAACTGAGGGAAGCAGGAGGTGATAATCAAAGGGGCTTCTCCCAAGAAGAGCTCCTGAGTTGAGATGCACTGTCTAGAAGGTGTTCTATCAGTTGTTAATAAGCAAGCCCAAGATTAAGTCTTGTAAGGCCTTCCACACCAAGATCAAGAATTTGTTGTGAATTTCATGAGCAACAGGGAAGAGGGAAGAGTTTTAAAGCAAAAAGCAGATGTAATTAAATCCCAGATTTCTCTATCACAGGGTAAGTAGCTTGAGGATTGACAGTTTAGTTTACTGTGTGGTTGCTTTCCAGTGTCTTGGATTGGCATCCAAAGATTACTTGCATGCAATAAGAAGTAAGTATTTAACACAACACTATTCTGCAAGTCTTTCAGTAGTGAAAAAAAAGTTCCACGTCCATAGTGCTCACTATACTAGCCACCAAACACACACACACACACACACACACACACACACACACAC
>NC_034598.1:29588092-29719031 GCF_900095145.1 Mus pahari
TACACACACACACACTCTCACACACTCACACACACACACAGAGACACACACATACATACAGATGTACTTCACACTACTACTACTACATTAAACAGAGACACTGAGGAAATCAATATTTAATGTTATGTGATTTTAGTTTATACTTAAATTAAATGGCTATATATGATAAGTAGCTATTAATTTGAACAATGCAGCCACTTATTTATTTCTAATGTAATATTAGAAAGTTCTCTGAGGCTGAGTCCCTATAGGAAAACAGGTACTCAGTTTAGAGTAAATCAGAGGGTGAATTCATATGCTTATTTCCAAAGGTATAGACAGCTCCAAGGAAATTATAACAATGATTAGTGATATAGAACATTTTTCCCTATAAGGACAACATTTAAGTGGGGCTGGCTTACAGGTTCAGAGGTTCAGTCCATTATCATCAAGGCAGGAGCATAGTAGCATCCAGACAGGCATGGCGTAGGAGGAGCTGAGAGTTCTACATCTTCATTGAAGCTGCTAGCAGAATACTGACTTCCAGGCAACTAGAATGAGGGTCTTAAAGTCCACCCCCACAGTGACACACCTACTCTAACAGGGCTGTACCCTCTAAATAGTGTCACTCCTTGGTCCAAACATATACAAATTATCACATTTTACTCTCTGGCCCCCATAGGCTTCTCCAAACATATGAGTCTATGGGGGCCACACCTAAACATAGCATAATGCAAAATTACATTTAGTCCAACTTCAAAAGTCCCCATAGACTATAGCAGTCTCAACAATGTTAAAAGTACAAAGTTCAAAGTCTCTTCTGAGATTCACCTGATCACTTAACTAGAATCCCCAAAGCGAGACAGGAAGCCAGCTGGAAAAACTCCAAACTTCATCTCCATGTCTGATGTCAAAGCAGGCTTCAGATCTCCAACTCCTTTTTCATCTTTGTTGACTGTAGCAAACTTCTTTCTCCTGGGCTGGTTCCACTCCCAGTTAGCAGCTTTCCTCATGAGATAGCCCATGGCTCTGGCATCTTGAATATATTGGTGTTTCCAAGGCAACTTCAATGTTAGAACCTTATGTTTTAATGTCTGGAATCCACACATGATCTTCTGGGCTTCTCCAAAGGGCTGGTGGTACTTCTCTTAGCTCTGCCCTCTGAAGCACTCTAGGCTCTGGCTGATCCACTCCACTGCTGCTGCTGTTCTTGGTGACAATCCCATGTAACTAGTATCTCTAATACCCTGAGGTCTTCCTGCTGCAACTAGACTTTACCAATAGCCTCTCATAGGCTCACTTCATGGTGCCGGGCCTCAACCCCTTTGCATGACCCCTTCAGTCCTGGGTCATCAACTGCAACTTCACCAATGGCCTTCCATGGCCTCTCACAGTGCCAAGCCTTAGCTTCAAAACCAGTACCCCTTCATGTTTCAAAACCAGTACCACCCAGGTAAGTCTTACACATTACCAAGTCCAGCTGCAGCACGAGGTACAACCTTGGCTCTCTCTGGAACACAGCTTCTTTGTGCTCTCAGAAAACACTTCCCAGAAGATTTCACCACAGTGACACTGGTCTCAATCACCGCTAATTTCTTAGCTCCAGCTAACCAGCACCAATTGTGCCAGTAATCCCTATCTATTTTTCACTCTAAAGCCAGAGGCACATGGCCAAAGCTGCCAAGTTCTGCTGCTTGCTAGTGCTGGAACGTGGCTCCCTTGTTCTATTACATTATTACCATCTTTCTGTTTTCCAACTGCTTCACTGCCTAAGCTTGGCTGTCCTGGAACTTGCTCTAAAGACTAACCAAAATAGAACATTGACGGGAAGGTTCATAGTTAAGATCATATCCAGGATGGCATCAATATGCACAGAATAATTCTAATGGTATTTTATTGGATCAAATCATGCTCAGGACTGTTTTCCGCAAAGTCTTCTGGGAAGTTTATTTCTGCTGAGAATGTGTGGCTTTCTTTGTAGAGTGCTTGATCAGTGTTATGTTTTCTCAGCGTCTCTCTTCCTGATGCTCGCTGAAAGCCATCCCTTTGCCATTAGCAGGGAGTGTACTGACTTCACGATGGATCCTGTCAAGGATTCTTTAAAGGGGCATCTTCCCTTCTGAGTACTTGGTGATAGGCAGGTCCTGGCTGTTATCTATGGCTGTGTTTTAATATCCTGCCCTAGCCATCCCTCATCGCAGAACACAGAACTTGCCTTTAGTTTTAGCTCATTGCTTGGTGATTTGTTAAGGCTTTGAAAACAGAAGGAATGAGGTGCTTTTAAACAGGACAGGGCCATTTCTCCTTGCTTTATTTATTTTTATGCCATGCAAAAGGAATAAAGAGGTATAAAGTGGCTCAAGTGAAGCCAAATAAATCTGGATAAATAGAGCAAGAACCCAATAAAAATCTGGGGGTGAGAAAGAAGAAAGGTATTGAGGATGGGAGATAAAAGGAAGGAATAAAAGAGAAAATTTAATAATTCCCTATAGCATTAGGGTCTATTTATTATCACCCAGGGAACAAAGTGCCTTTGACCCAATGAAATATTTTAAACTAGGGTTAAGCTGTGGGTGGAAATTAGGGAGTCATCTTTAAAGTCCTTATTGAATCGTGTCCTGCTGTCGCCTCCCGTCATTCTTTATTAAAGCTCTGTGCTTGTCTGCTGCTAGGTGTAGGGAAGATGACATCTTTTCCTTGTTCTGATGAATCACAGCACAGGGGCTTGTGAGTTTTTACAGCCAACACAACGGGAACCTCTCATATCATTCCTGATGCCAGAGCAGGGGGCGAGAGGGCATGGGGAAATCTTTGTCCTAACTCCAGCCCATTTGGGGTGATCTCTGCCTTCATGAAATGGGAAAGGTAGAGCCAAGAGCTAATAATGTACCAAACCAAAGCATGAGGGCCAGGCTCTCTGAGTAAAATTAGAAACTGTATTTCGGCCCATTGTAGATCTGTTTGTGCCATTACTTTATGTCGCCCCTAATTAATGTTTGCAATTCTTTCTGGCAAATATAAAGACTGCTTGTCTGCAGCTGTTGAAGTCATCAAACGTTTCATTTGAGTACATTCTCAACCATTGCTTTGGGATTCAGAACTTTCTTTTTTTCTCAGTTAATTGACCCAATATCAATATCTCCTACTACACTTTTCTTCCCTTCTCACTTCTTTTACTATGGACAGTTCCCATCATAAACACATTTTATACTCTTTTAAAGTCAAAGTCTCTGATTTCCATGTGTGTGTGCACGTGTGTGTGCGTGTGCGTGTGCGTGTGTGTGTACCTGTGTGTTTATGAGAGCATGTGTGTGCAAATGCGTGGACATGCCAAGGCCATCAGACAGTCTCTACTGTTGTCTACATCCCTCAGGAGAACCTAGTAAACATATGTCCATGAATAGCAAGCCTCTGCATACTCCCAACTGATGACCAGTTTTCCACATCTGATGCTAACCAAAAATCTACTTGTAATCTACAGTTCTGTGGGTACCTGTGACTGCCAAAGAGAGTCATTCAGTTGTGTGTTTGGGCTGAATGGTAAACTCTATGTTCATCATTAACTTCTCTGGCTTGTTATAGAGCTCTAATTAAAACCAGTTGCACCTTGAATGAAGTTGCTAATTTACGGGCTCATCTGTTCAATAACTCCCTTGCAAGTAATTGCTGTTAGGGTTCTGAGGAAGCCCGGGGATGGCATGAGCATGTGGAGAAATGTCGGGGAACAAGAAGAGGCAAGAGCAATTGTTTGAAGGAGTGTGTCTGGCATTGAGTGAATTTTTTGGTGAATTCTTTGCAGGATGGCAAGGATTTTAACAGGCGTGGCTGTACAAGCACTGGGTGAGGGAGGCAGAAAGCCTTGGGCATGTGGGGCTGTGGAGAGTAGTGTTTGTGGTGGTGGCAGGAAACCAGGAGAACCAGGATAGAGTACAATAGATGACGTGGATTTCTGTTGTTGTTGAGACACCGTCTTATTTGAAGGCATAGGTTTTTTTTTCTGGGAGTTCAGTCTAGGCAGAGAGTGTTGGATGTTCTGCCTGCCTGTGTTGTGATTCAGTGTCTCTTCATGAAGTCCATTCTGGCAGCTCAGTGGCCGACTGCTGATTTTTCAAGGTCTCCTCTCAGAGCCCTTTGCAGATTATTAATTTAAAAGCAGCAGCAATTTTCCTAGAGGTGAAACACAATGATTTTTTTTTTCCCAATCTCTTTTCTAGGAGGTATCACAGGGAAAGCATGATTAGATTTAACCCAGTTGTCTCTCACAACAATATATAGAAAATGTCAACCAAGGTGACTCTCTGTGTGTTGAGAAGCCCAAACCTTAGGTTAGAGGATGTAACGGGGAGAAGAGTTCTGCTTGCAGAATGAAAAGGTATCACACACATTATCTTAAAGAGCCAAAAGCGGCATTGAGTTCTCACTTAAAACAATTTGTTCTTGGAAGATTGTCAGCTAAAATTGTGGTCAACTTTTGCAAATTGTATGAATTTGCACTGCATATTTTATTTAGTGTTTAGCAAAACTCCAATATGGCTCTGCATAACTTACACAATACACTAAGAAAATGACTTCAGAAACTCCCACGGAAGTTGACAAATTGGGCATCTAATGCTTTTAAGCTAATTGCATGCTTAGCGGTTAAAGGAGTTGACTTGTTAAGAATGAAGATCAGGGATCTTTGGAGACAATGCTCTGCCTACTTCCATATTGAATATGACCAAACCCTGTATCAGAAATATTCTTAAAGAAGAAATTAATGTTCACTCTAATCGCTGTTCTACGTGGTGTTTCAGTGAAGTGCTCATGAATCATATATACTGTCATAGCAGTTTTGAAAACTATTCTTGAATTTTCAAGCTGTTATTTTCAGGAAATTTCTAAAGCAAATTGCTAAGTGATGAAGAGTAATTTGGTAGTGTTGCTTATGTCAGTGTTTTGCTTTCTTGCAGACTGGGAAAACAGAAAGCAGTAATACCCTGACTGCTGCCATTGTCAACATGAGCAAGAAGACAAGAGACCTCCGCAGACAGGTGAGAGGAAAGAGAGGCACTGGACGGGAATAAGAGGCAAAAGGAGCTCTCATTCATTCTCATAACGTTTACTGTTTCTGATCATTTAAAATTAACGAGCAGAAAAACCAGAAAAGCAAGCTTCTACTTTCCACATTCGTATGCCTCAAATGTTTTGTGGCAAACAGAGGCTAGGAAAAGGAGCATTTGTCTTCGTGTCATGCAGAATTGCAGTGGAATCTCGGCTCTGTCCTCATAAGGTGTTGAGTTCTGAGGCATGGATTTCATCTCTGAATCTTTTATGAAATGCAATGCATAATGTGAAATCGGGTTTTGGATATCAAGGAAATGCACAGTGCTGGACGGGAGAAGTGGCTTGGCTGGTCAAGGGCTTGCCTTGCAAGGAAGAGGAACCAATTTCAATCCACAGACACCTCTTGGGAAACAGCCAGGTGTGTGTGTGTGTGTGTGTGTGTGTGTGTGTGTGTGTGTGTGTGTGTGTGTGTGTGTGTTTAGGCTTGTAATCCAAGTAGCAGATTCCTGGTCTGCTACAAGTATATATACTTGTGTACAAGTGAAAACACACACACTCACACACACACACACACACACACACACATACACATCCATTTCTACACAAAATAAAACATATACATTACTGTCTAGCAAACTGGATGTTTAGTGATGTTGGCTAAGTTGACTTTATGACAGCACTGTGCTGGCTGGTTTTTATGTCAACTTCACAGAGTCAGAGGTATCTAAAAGGATGGAAATTTGGGCTGTAAACAGACAAAACTATAGGGCATTTTCTTGATTAATGATCAGTGGGGAAGGGGTCCCCTGGGCTGGTGGTCCTAGGTTCTATAAGAAAGCAGGCTGAGAAAGCCATGAAAAGCAAGCCAGTGAGCAGCATCCCTCCAGGACCACTGCATCAGTTCTGGCCAGATTCCAGGTTCCTGGGTTGTTTCAGTTCCTGTCCTGACTTCTGTCCGCAATGGAATGTGATGAAGTGTGAACCCAATAAACCCTTTCCTTCCCAAGTTGCTTTGTTCATGATGTTTCAAAACATTGTACTTAACTAAGACAAGTACAGACTGAATTTCTCATCCTAATTCAGAGAACATCTAGTTTCTAGTTTTTCCTCTTTATGGTTTGTGGCTGCTTCAAATCCATGTGTTTTGCAAATTGTATCTTGGATTTTCCATCAGTGGGAGGAGACGCCTTTGGTATTGCAAAGATCATATGCCCCAGTACAGGGGAATGCCAGGGCTAGGGAGCAGGAGTGGGTGGGTTGGGGAGCAGGGTGGGGGAGGCTATAGGGGGCTTTGGGGATAGCATTTGAAATGTAAATAAAGAAAATATCTAATAAAAATATAAATAATAATAATAATAAATCTACATTGTTACACATGAAAAAAATTAGTTTTTGTTGAGACTTTTTTTTTGGTAGTCACTAGTATTAGAAGATTACTTAGTTAATAGTATTAGAAGATTACTTAGGATATTACTAAGAAATTAAGAAGCCCTACGTTAGGACACAAGTTAATTTCCACCTCCATTCCCCAGACTAGGCCTTTGTTTTCTTATCCTTTCCACTGTTAATAACCAGATTTTTTTCCTTATGAGCACCTACAATATGGCCACCATTAACTCATAAAAGCAGGGGAAAAGCTTTTAACCAGAAGCCTTTAATGCTATATATTATTGTAGTTAAATGGGAAGAATTAGAGAAATGGCTGGGCTGTATTTAAATTCAGAAGTAGATTTGGATACAGAATTAAAAGGATTCCTGGATAAGGTAGTTATGAAATTTAAATTCTGTGACATTCATGCTTTCTTAGCTTGAGGGCCTTGATGTGAATTCTTTTCGCTGTCTGCACTTAGAACTATGGTATGCAAGAATTAAAGGCGTGTACTGGTGCAGCCTCTTTGGGGCACAGATGTGAACATCATACGGTGTGTGTAGGCACTAATAAACTAGGGGCATTGAGTCAGGACTTAGATATTTTCCCAGAAGCATGGACCCTCAGAATTCCTTTGGGATTTCTTTTCCCCTTTTTGACACACAGTCTCCTATATCCCACGCTGGTCTCATACTTCTGACCTCCTGAGTGGTCAAGGGTTACAGGTATACACCACCACACTAGGTTATCATTTTCTGAGGTACGAGGTATGAAGCCAGAGCTTTCTGCAAGCTCAGCAAGCACTTTACCAGACCAGCAACACTTCCCGGCCCTCCTTCAACATTCCTGCCCCTTCTGCTCTTCCTCCAGTTTGGAAGAGCTATTTCTACATCAACCACAGTATTTCTTGTTCATATCTCTTCCATGTGGAGAGATTTTAATCCAGCAACATGGCTACTCTGGCTAGAATACAGAAGGTAGCCCTAGTATAAACCTTTAATCCCAGCCAATGAAGGTAAAGTTAGCTTGTAGAAGGAAGCATCCATGTTTGAAAGTGATGTCCAGTTGTGTAGCAGACAAAGTGATGGGTCACAGAAAGATTTGGCAGAAGCAATATGCCCAACCCTCACTTAGAACAGAGAGAAAAGAGAGGCTACTTAGGAGAAAACATCACTGAGAAAAGGAGAGAAGGCAGCTTTTCCAGGACAGTTGTGCGGAGACAGGTTCCAGAGACAGACCAAGCTAGACACAGGTGAAAGCAGAATGAGCCAAAAGATTAGAACATTTAGCTAAAGGTGGTATGAGGCCAAGCAGAGCAATTCAGTCAGAAGCCGAAAGAAACCAGTTTGAATCAGTCACCATGGAAAGAAGTTTTAAGCTAGAACATTTGTGTTGACCAGCCATCCAGAATTCAGAGAGAGTTCCAAATGGTGAGCTTGTTCAGCAGCAAGTCTCAGAGGCTGAAAACGTTCTAGGCCTAGATAAGATTGTACGAATGCAAAAAGCTTCAAGGACTAGGCCTAGGTTAGCAAATGGAGACAATGAGCCCCTGAGATAGCGATTACTATAGGAGAATAAAAGGTACATTTATACTTCCATCTAGTTTGCCACTAGCAATGCTATGCATACAATTCTAATCTACATTCTAACCTCCCCAGCATTTCCAGTTATTATTCTCCTCAAAGACTTAAGAAAAAGCAATTTCTTGCATGTTAAATTAGAAGATTTAGCAAATCAAAGTTCATCATGCCCAGTTAAGTTTGAATTCTAGTTTAGAAACAAATAGGTCTTCATATAATTGTGTTCCAAATGTAGAATGGGACATACTTTCATTTTTTTTTAAAAAAAAATAATTGCATTTTCTTGAAATTCAAATATTCCTGGGTGTCCTGTATTTTATCTTATAATCACGGTTGGATTGTCTTGACCATCCTTAGTAAGCTACTTCACATCAGGGTAGATAATGCTTTCTCAGAGTTATTTTCAGTTTGTAGAGAACAGCTGAGCTTTGGGGATTCCATGGGTCAACACACATTTGTTTCAGTTTCTTCTTCCACGAATCACCATGACTAGGCGCCACTAGGATTGTGTATATCTTCTGGGCTCCTTCTACATGGCCTTCACTTGTGATGGTGACAGAAAGCCAGCAATCATGCCATGGCCTGGGATTTGAGATCCAAAGTGAAGAAAAAAACATGGTTTCTTCTGCATTATACATGTTGAACACAGCCACAAAATTCACTCTAAATGAAGGAGTAGGCAGGACCATTCAGCGAAGGAGAACACATATGTGTGAAGGCATGAATGAAGAACCATTTGAAGGCTATTATTCTTAGTTGCTGTAATTGTCATTATCTAAATACTCTTTCCCACACAATCAAAATGACCTCATTTACCATAGTGGAATCTATTCTTTGGGTATAGAGTTTGAGTATGTAGTTGAGGTTTTGGCATGTAGCTCTGTTCATTGAATACTTTCCTGGCATGCTTGTAGCTCTGGTATTGATCCCTAGCTCATAAACTGGGCATGGTGGTACATACCTGTCAAATCAGCACTCAGGATATAGAGGCAGGGTGATCAAAAATACAAGATTACCCTCTGTTACAAATGAGTTTAAAACTAGCCTGGAATACATGACACTGTGTCTCAGAAAGAAAAAAAAAAAGAAACTGTAAAATGAGTAATCTCTTCATCTTTTTATGCTTTCAACGTTTAAGAGTTTATTCTAAGTGACTTACATATGTTCCTTTTCCCACAAAAGCAGAGCCCTGCTCTTAGACTGTCTTTGAAATATTTAATGATCATCTCTTGTTCTAGAACTGGCTTTATTTTTAGTAAAATGTCCCAAGAACCTCTCTTTTTGCTCATCCATCCTTATTCACTTCATAACCATTAGGTTTTTCATCAGTGATAGAACTGCCTAAGCTTTAGGTCAGAGAATGATTGATCCTGTAAGACATGCCGTACCTTTCTAAGGAGTGTCTAAAAGTATAGTGACCACTATACATTGTCGAGCATAAAGATGGTAAGTTCTAGCACATGATATAGTCATTTTTTGGTTTCACCTTTTCTTGCTCTTTGGCTTTCTTACCCATTTTATGAGGAGCAGACTCAAAGTTCTTGCCATGGTGTCTTACATTCTCTGTTACTTGATCACACATCTTTATTCTTAATGTCCTTTATCTCTCTAGTTCCTCCTCAGTTTAGACATACTCACCCACGTCTGATAAAAGGATGGATACTTACATTCTTCTCAGCAAATCCGCACCTCCTCCTTCCACACACAAATCACAAGCTCACCATGTTCAGCATATTGATGGGATGCTCATAGCACCTTGAGCTCCGCCCCTTCTGTACTCCCTGTCATTCTTCTAATCTTAAGTCACCTGAGTTCAATAATTGTGTGGGTGTTATTTCTCCCAGCAAACCTTGCCTGCTTTCTCCAGCAGGAGTTCTTATTAACTTTCTGAGAACACTTAAGTAGATGTATTCTTTTTTTTTACCATAGTCTTTCCTCCTCTGCCATTTTTTTTTTAATAGAGGATTTTCTTCTCAATGAATTGTAAACGTTTACAATAATAATTATCATCAGCTCTTTCCTTACTGAATATTTACAGAACTCTTCCACAGGTGTATTGTTTGCACTTGATTTTCATCCTTGAAATAAGAAATAATGCTATCGTGCTACATAAATTCTCAAGTGAGTCAATTTGCTGAAATTCACTTGGTGGATTCATGGTTCTATCCCAGGTGCAATATAACTAAAGCCCAAGTGTGTGAGCCCCACATCAGGGGATAAGGAAAATGGATGGTGTCATTTTTAAAATCCTTAGAATCAAAGGCACCAACTTTACTGCTATACATTTTTTCTCCATTACTTATTTTACACATTTTTTAAAATGCCACTTTTCTTTATCCTTTTACCCGGCCTCCCACTGTTTACTTAAGAATTACTTATCTGTTGGAACACCCAATAAATGAAGCGTGTTTTAAAATACTTCACAGTTTTACTTCATTAAAAATCAGGATACCCAAGCATATTCTACTTCTACTCTCTCGTGAGGAATGAGACACATTTGCTTTCACTGTAGGTGGGCTAAAAGTCTCACTTGTTAATAAGTCAAGGCATTACAGTTCATAGATGCAAAAGTCATGGTGTATTCTATCAATGAAGGTAGAATTCTGACAATAGCGAACAAAAGAAACACAACCACTTGATTGGTTATTGAATTGTTTGCTTGCCTGGCTTGCAACATCTTTGCATCCCACATTGGGAGCACAAGCACAACCCTTGGAAAGCCATTATCAGCCCTTTACCGGTCATTATTAACATATTAAGTTCTTATGAGTCTACATCCCACAAATTTGGCACAATGACCAGATGCTGAATTGTTACTTGATTTAGTTCATATTGCTTAGTCAAGCTTTGCAGAGCTTATTTTGCTCACTTGCTTAAAATTTAAAAAATGGTACCTGTATGTACAAGTAGAGTCTCTCCGAATCTGGAAGGAGGAATAGTTTCTGCAATACTTTCTTGCTTCTCATGTATCTTCCCTTTACATTTGATAACTATGGTAGGCTTTCTTCCAGCTTTGATATACATGTGGCTTTCACTTTTGTATTTCAATTGTAGAGAAATGTATTATTTTATTTGAGATACCAAACCATTATATCAGTGGGAAATAGAAGAAATGATGTCTCAAAATCTTTTGCTAAGTTACAATGAGAAAAGATATGGCTTTGCTCCAACATTATTCACATTTGACCACAGGCAAGTGTTCATTGAAAATTCATACCCCACAACTCCTGTTGGCTTCCCATTAACTTCATATTTTAGCACTATGACTTCTATTTCAAAATTGGCATGTTAGTGCCTTCTTTAGGATTTTTTTTTAAATGCCATCCAAGTGAAAGAAACATAGTAAGCCTCTCATAAGGAAAACAGAATGAAAATAAATATGCTAAGGGCCACTTAATTAATACATATACAGGCAAGGTCTAAAGAGAATGCGCCATAGGAATATCTGAAGACAAATGAAGAGATTGCCTAATGGATCAATCTCAGTCTTTCTGCATTTGTCCCTGTCCACTGGGCTAGTTTTATCCCATACTAAAATCCTTTCTCATGGCCAGCAAAATGTTGGGCACAGCTGAGTTACATCTGGTGATGTGCAATGCAGAAATGACTAGAGAGAAGGATCTGCAAAGATGAGTATATAAGGATGTGGGACCTGTCAATGGGGAATGACCAGGCATGTAACATCAGAGCAAGGTGCCTGGTTTAGATTAGATCTCATTCATGAGAACAGAGCCTTAATATAGTCCTTTATAGTTCCTACTTGATTTGAGAGGTGGTTCCAAATATAAACACTTTTAAAAAAAGCTAAGTAAGGAAGAAATTAGGAGGTATCCTATTGAGGTTGCAGCTACAGGAAATAGGGGGCTTGAGGACTTCTATAAGTCAGAATTTCTTGTCAGGTGGTCTGGCCAATAATGAAAGCCAGATCTAATACCTCTTGTTATTACTAATGGATGTTCCAGAGGATGTGGGTTCTCTAGAACCTGCAAGCTGCAGTTGTGCTTTTGTGAGAACCTCATAGAGATTTAGGACAGGTCCTGAGGCAGAATACCAAAAGGAATCATAGGATGTCTTCAGAGGACCTAGAACTGAGACCCACAACGAGAGGCAAAATTGAAGACTAATTCAGAGGAAATGCAGAACAATGCTGAAGGCCTATGTTACCTTTCACCATGGTCCTGAGCATCCGGATAAAGGGTTTACAACCAGCAAGTAAGGCAGAGACTTCTGGGGAAAACTATGGGATGCTTAGTTATTTGCCTTGGTTAAATGCTTTCTGGAGGAAAATCAGGCCTTCCCTTAAATGCTTTATTCCACAAGTCACAGAATTCTGACAAATTCCTCTCTCATGAGACAAAAAAAAGAACAGCCTCATTTTTAAACACACATTTCAAGGTAGCTAATACCAAACCTTACTTTTTCATCTCACAGTCAAATTAGCAGACCTCACAATTCATACTGTGTCTACCCTCTTATTTCCCAGAAACTTTTGAAGAAATAGTGGTAGAATCTCTATACATAACTCTCTATGAAACCCGTGGTCATCGTGTTCACCAGCTACCTTCTTGGAGATCAGCCCCTTCAGACTGTCTCTGCTGCCTAAGTTCATTTCTTTTTAAAGTTTATATATATATATATATATATATATATATATATATATATATATATATATATATGATGGCATGTGAGTGTGTATTTGTGTACTACACAAATATTATACATGCATATACATGCACACATATATATTTCAGTAGCTTGGGCTTTTGTAGTTATAATGTTTAATGTCCCATGCTTCTTTGCTAGATTATATGGGTTAGTACATTTCCAACTTCACTGGTCTCAGAGTACCCACCTCTTGCAATGCTGTTCAGAATCACTTGTTTCATTGCATGGAGTCAAGTGTCTACAAAACAGGATGCCACAAGTCCCCTGAGACAGTGCTGACTGTTTGGTAGGAGAGTTCATCTTCTAGGTTTTGTAATTGGTGCACTTTATTTTTAGCTATTTTACCAACCTCTTAAGGTCCTTCTCCTCCCGCTGGCCTGTCTTGAATGCCTCTTCCCTGTGTTTCTATCATCAAGGCTCTATTTATATATTTGCGTGAGTTAACTCTCATATTCTGACCCTCATAGATGAACCGCAGTGCAGAGTTATCTGTCACATCCAAGTTACAGGTTCTACAAAAGAATGGGGCAGGGGGCTGTCACTAAAATTTCTTCCCTTCTCTGGGATCCTTGATACATCTCCCCTGTGTTTCCGAAATGTACACACCATGTAGCCTTCCCCTGTGCCCTTGGGTTCTCTGATCCACTACTCATGAACAGCAAACACACTACTCATTCATTGATGGCCATCATCTTGTCTTGTAACCTCTCACCTACACCCTGTCAGGTGCTCAGTAAATACTAATTTGCTGCCATTAGTGATTTACCCTACTTCCTAGTGAGCAGAAAACTTCAGTGAGGATCTTCCTCAAGTCTAGGATGTTGTCAGGAGGTGGAAAAAAAAAATCTCATAACACTTCACAGCTAGCTCTGCCAATCAGAGCAGAGGAATTTTTCTACAAGAAGCTAATAGCCTCAATGGATTTATCATCTTATAATTATTATAGGAAGGCAACACTTTTTCCCCCTATTTTTCAAAGTGCTGAGAATGGAATCTATGGTCTCACACATGGAAGGCAAATGTTCTGCCACTGAGCTATATTCTAACAATTCTCAAACTATTTAAAACCAAGCTGTCAACTGGTTTTAAAAATATATCCCCACAGAAGGCAAATTACAATTTTTCTATCTGATCCTTATCTACTTTTTTTTCAGTTGAGAGAGATTATTAAACTAAATTATAAGGTTGATCCAAAACCCTCAGGGATCACTCATAACCACTGATTTTGTTTGTTAAAAGACTGCAGAATATGATAATCCCTGTAATCTCAGTGTTAGAGATACAATAAATTAATTTTCAATGGCATTTTAAATTTCAGAAAATTTCTGCCGAGTACAACAAGTATATGATGTCATTTGTAAACTTCCATGTAATTTAACTTAAAAGAAATAATTGTGGAGGAATGTTATAATTGTTTATAATTTAAGGTATGAGGACAAGAACAATTAAAACAAATGAAGGGAATTGTATATCAAGTTCATTTATTCTTCTTGCTCTATTAATCTGTTATCATCTGGTGCAATTGATGATCTCATGTTATTTAATTACCATGAGGTCTACAATTTAGCTAATCAAAATGTGTGATAAATTCTTCCAACAAGTAAGGGAGCATTTTATAAATTTAGAATTATTAAAATACAGTATGTGCATTTAATTTGTACACACACTGAACACTTTAATAGTGTAAATTTTTTAAGAAAAAATATTGACTTACTTCTTACAATTTTACTTATGTTCTAAATATAATATAATGAAAATTAGTGACTTTTGGGAGCCAGGGGATCATTGCTGCCTTTATTTTTTAATCCCGAATATTTTGTTTAGTTTGCTTATAAAGGATGCTCATATTCTATATCATGTATTACAATTCTTACTGATTGCTTAAGAAATGCATAAAATGATGATAAGACTAGAAAAGAACCTGAATTTTTTCTTGGAAATAAAAGGACCTTTTTTTTGTCCTTTCTTTTGTTCTCAGCTCCGCAAGGCTATTATAGATCACATATCAGATTCTTTCTTGGATACAACAGTTCCACTCCTGGTCCTCATTGAAGCTGCGAAGAATGGCCGAGTCAAGGAAATCAAAGACTATGCTGGCATATTTCACGAGCACACCGGTAGGCTTGTGGAGGTAAGTGTGCTGTAGCTGCAGCTACTTCAGACCTAGGAAAGCCAGGTTCCCTTCTCCATTTACAACTGAATTCTTGCCATACAGAAAATGATTGCCAATCTATCACAAACGCTGCAGAGTTGAGCCTAGGCAATATGGAGCTTTATGAGTCAAATTGTATAAGCTACCCTTCAGTGGCTGAAAAAGAAGCAGTTTATTTACAAAGATCTGTGAAATCGGGCTTACCATTGTTTCCACTTTAAATATCTACTTTAGAGGCACTATACAGAAGAAGAAGCTCAATACATGGTTCCATCCTGATAAATATTTTCTTACCATTCTAGCTTTAATTTATCAAATACTCCATGCCATGCGTTTTATTTGCTGAGTTTCATGGCTCTTTTTCTCCTGCTTTCTAGAATGTACTGTGTGCTGCAAAATAAAGAAGGGGACAGTACACTGGACAGGTCGTGAGAGTCCCACAGAAAACTAAGTAGGGATAGTAGACTAGGGGAAGGGGAGATGATAAATCATAATCCCCTCTGTTTAGCAGCTCCAGGTGTGACCACAATCCCATGCTTTTAGGAGTGGCATGGCAGATTGGTAACTGAATTATGAAGGGCTGTAGCTAAAGAGATGCTCAAGAGTCAGAGAATAGAACCTGTTGAATCATGGGTATCAACACACAGCTCAGTGAAGCATGGAGCCTGAATAGAAGAATTTCTAAAGGCAACCATACTCACAAGACCAGAAACCAACTGGTGACTAAGAAGGGGGTTGTGTGTGAGGGCCTGAATGGAAGAATTTCTTCAGGAAAGGATGCTCACAGCAACCAGTGACTAGGAGGGGGATGTGGAGAGGGATGTGTGTTTTGCCAGAGCTGATTCTCAGCTGCTACTCATCATTGGTCCATACCAGTGTCTGTTTGTTTATTTATTTATTTATCTATTTATTTGTTTAGAAACTGAATCTCACTATGTCGGCCTTGACTAATCAAGAATGTATTATGTAGACCAGGCTGCCCCTATGCTCACAGAGATCCACCTGCCTCTGCCTCCCAAGTGCTGAGATTGGAGGCGGAGGCAGTATGCTCAGCCATTTGTACCAGTGATTGTAGCCAGTGTCTATGAGGATCCTCCGAGACCATTCCATACTGGTGATTAAACATTTGACTGCCACCTCTTCCTACATAGTCCCGAGCTCTGCAGTAAAGTGTGGTTATTGCCTAAACTGCTCATAAAACTGTGAGAAAAATAATCATAACTCAGATTAGAATCATAGTAGCACAGGGATTTTTTTTTAGCACCTTTAATGTAAATATATGGAACAAATTCCAACATAGCTAGTATTTTTACTGTAAACTCTCCTGCTTGACTCTAATCTCCAAAGATAGAAAAATGAAAAATAAACACATAAACACTTACTTCATGGCTAAGGCCATGTCTTTTCCTAAGCTGCCACACCTCTGGCTTAGAAGGTGCCTATGGATTTTTCTAGAACTCTGTGAAACAGAGCAAGTGTTATTAATCCAATGAGCATTTAATGAAAATAAAGCCATGCACCCTAAACGAGCCTAATTAGTATCAGTGCTGAAGTCAGGTCTATAACTTTCAGTGAGCATACTAAATGCACTGATCTATTGATGATCCAGGTTTGATATCATTCACATGCACCTTCTAGTATTTATTGGTAGGGGCAGGGTTTACAAAGAGCTGCCTAATTGAGCCTCGTCCTTAACAGCTGCAAAACATCTGTCTAAAAAAAAGGGTTTCTATGTGGAAGTTATATCAAATAATGGGGGAGGGGGAATAGTTTTGTGATATACTTTGAAAGTAAAGTTTGGCATCTGTTGATAATGTATTTTTATTCGAACTTTTTTGGCTTAGTCCTTCTATGAAAATTGTGGCTTTGTGCTGCCTCTTGAAAAATGACACCTTGGACAAACTGTAAAGAGGCAGTAGGTGGGGCCAGAGACATAGCTCATGCATGTCTCGTTCCAGAGACCTCTACTCAGGGGAAGCCTAGATTCTAGACTTTGATGTCTGAAAGAATTTTTGGACCAGTCATTATGAGTATAGTTGGAATTTACTAGGAAGTGCTCTTAAAACAGATCTAACTTTGGAAGTTAATAAAGAGTTGTTTAGAAGAATAATAATCATTACCATGAGGGTGATGACACCTCAAAAGTGAATTCCTCTTAAGTGTCTTTATAGTAGACATGTATATAAATTTGGAGTCATGTCTCAAAGAGTGACTAAGGGACTCAGAGAATATCACTGAGTGGTTTCTGAGGGGGCATGCTTGGGATTACAGATTTTAAGATCACAAAGGTTGTACAAGAGAGTTCAGAAATGCCTTGCCTGTAAATGGAACATAAAACCCTGTTTGTGAGATTCCTGCAAAGATCTCAGTTAGTAAAGGAGTATGGTCATAATTCAAGAGGCATTCATACCCAGGGATAGAGTGTGGTTTAATAGATAGTTTTTATATTCTTACTTGAGGTATCTTCATATAGAAGGAAGGCTGTCTCTGTTGGCAGCCTCCAGGTACTTGTTCTAGAATTCTCGACTGTCATCTGGGGAGAGAATTCAGCAGGACTCCTGAATGATGGTTTGTTTTCTTTCCACATTCTTCAATAGCCCCCACTTTTCTAGGTACCCCCCCAAAAAACTTTATTGAAAGTTCTATGGACAGCTCCTTTTGGAGGTTTTAAGATTTCTGAATAATCTTACAATTTAAAAGTTTTTTTTTTTTTTACTTTTATCTAGAGTTTCTTCAAAGACTTAAAAAATACTTCCTTTCCTGTCATATTGCTAATGTACTGCCTTTAAGGACGTCTATGAATATTACCTTAATATTTTAAGCAAATGATAGATCACTATCATACAGATAGAGCTTTAAGAAATTTGTTTAAAAATGTTCAAGGATTTTGAGAACTCCCCATTCCATGTGAACATTAAAGAATAGCAGCTTTTGGAATTATGAGCTATTGGGAGACTGAGAATGGATTTTCTTTAAATCCGAATATCCCCTTAACACAGAATAAAGTGATTACGGAGGGCTAGAGCAGTGCCTGCACTTCCTTCAGACCCCAGCGGAATGGGGGCATTCTGGTCCGAGTCGCTTTCACTTTCAGTGAGATTTTACTATGCAGAATAATTCATAAACTTATTAGCTTAAAGCAACTATTCATTACAATCACTCTATCATCTTTAACTGGCACAGAGGCGGTCAGTTCTTGTCTAAGATTCTTTAGGAGTCTGTCTTTCTCATGTGTTAGCTGGGATAGAGTGGGCCAAATATTCATCCTACTTGGACACAAAAGATGGGCTGTGCCCGCACCCATGTGTGTTAGCTGTCAATGGAGAGGTTCGCATGGTTGAAAACAGAGAAAACATAGCCTCTGCATGTGCTTTAGGCTTCTTGCTGAGTAGGTTGTAGGTTCTAAGTGGGTCACAACAGCATCATCACTGGTCATGTAGCCCGAGGAGGTCTTTGGAGAGATTTCTATTCAGCTGAAGTTGCGATCTTGATTTATAGCATAGAAAAGAGTTTATGGTGAGTCAGTAGGAAGCCAAAGTGGTATTTGGTATGAAGAAAAGACAGATAGCGGTACACCACTTGCTGGTGAGGCAACTTCTGGCTTCTGAGGAGAGAGAGCTGTATGTAAGTGTCTTATGAACACTTAGGAGAGGATTTTTTTTTTTTTTTTTTTTTTTTTTTTACTTTTGAAGTTCCATTGTTGAAAAAATTCAGTCCATGTCTAAATGTACAGGAGTAAATTAAAATATTTGAGTATTTTTTTTTTATGATTGTGTGTGTATGTGTGTGTGTTTGTGTGTGTGTGTGTGTGTATGGGTGTGTGTGTGTGTGTGTGTGTGTGTGTGTGTGTGTGTGTGCTAATGCTTGTGATGGTGGGGGGCAGATATCTCTGTAGACATGCTCCTGCCATAGCATGCATGAGCAGGTCAGAAAACAACTTTCCAAAATCGGTTCCCTTCTTCTATCATGCATGCCCTAGAGATAGAACTCAGCTTCACAAGCCTGGCAGCAAGCAGCACTAACCTTGAGCCATCTCACCAGATCAGGCACATCCATGTTGTTTTGTCTTGCTTTGTTGAGGCAGTGTCTTACATGCTCTCTTGCTGTCCTGAAACTCCCTTTGTAGACCAGGCTCGCCTCGAATTCACAGAGATCCCTCTGCCTCTGCCTCATAACTGCTGGTGTTAAAGTCACACAAGTTCTCTAGCAACCCTATAGGTGGAACAACAACATGAACTAACCAGTACCCCCAGAGCTCGTGTCTCTAGCTGAATATGTAGCAAAAGATGGCCTATTTGGCCATCATTGGGAAGAGAGGCTCCTTGGTCTTGCAAACTATATATGCCCCAGTACAGGGGAACACCAGGGCCACGAAGTGGGAGTGGGTGGGTAGGGGAGCAGAGGTGGGGAGAGGGTATAGGGAACTTTCAGGATAGCATTTGAAATGTAAATAAAGAAAATATCTAATAATAATAATAATAAAAAAGTCATGCAGGACAATGCCGAGCTAGACTTAGTTTCATCAATTGGGATTTTCTTTAGTAAATGAAATTATAAAGTGGTTCGCGAAGAGTATTCACAGATTTATGCAGGAGAAGATGGTGCTGAGCAAACAGAGGTCAGCAGTAGATGAGGTATCAGGCTACTTATCTATTCAAGGATTCCAGTGCCTCTGTCTCCTGTCTTGTCAGAGGAGTGCCAAGATTAGGATGGCAGCGCGGGTACTGGACCACTGAACTCAGGTCCGTTGAGGCCTCTCTACTGCCCACACATATATTTTTTTGTTATAAACATGGTTCATAATTTGGTTTTTGAGATTTTCCTCAGACAGGAGAGTATAGACATATGAGCTGATTAGTCAACTGTGTTGAAATCCTTGACTTTCAGCCATGAGACACCTCAACCAAGATGAAGGGGTGATGGCCTCTTTTTCTCTCTCAAGATCCCTTACTTTACCCTGTATTTCCTACCCTGCCTTAGCCAAAGCAAACAAGAAACGGATCACAGAAGCTGGCTTTCTCTTAATGCTCAGGCCCAGAAACTGGCGTTCACTTCCACTGTATTCGTTTGGTCAAAGCAGTGGCCCAGGAAGACAGAACTGCGGTGGGGAACAGGGTGACTCTGGGCTCAGTAGAAGGACCAGTCAAACACATGTGGTTGCCCTTCATCTACTGCATGTCTCCAAGCGCAACTTCATCTGCTCTACCTTTTTGTAAATTTTATTTTAGGAATATTGTTAATTCCTAATATTCCTAAATAATTAATAATAGTATTAATTCTTTGACAATTCTGCACACGTATACCTTAGATCTCCACCACATGCACCCCAACTCCAGCTTAATTGCCCAGAACACCTCTTAACAAGTCTCCCACTTACCTTAATCACCCCCAAACCCCTGCCTCCTGGAGTGTTGTTTGTTCTTGCTGGCTTGATCTTGTGTACGACTTGTCACGTAACCGCAGCTGTAATGACTTTGCGAACACAAGAACCGTGTCATGTCGGGGTGACAGCATTTCACAGCACCCCTCCCCAATCCTCAGGCTCACACCATCTTTCCAGCCCTTCCTCCCCACTGATCCTTGACTGGAGCCCCCACAGCCAGCCATGTAGTCTCAGTGTTTTAACTGGTATGAGTTACTACAATAACTGCTGCTCCCTGTGTGACTCTGGGCTCCTCTGAGGCCTCCTTGGCCAATAATTTGCAATATCCTACTCCTGGCTCTGAGGTGCTCCTGTAGCAACCTGCGCCGGCAACCTGCGCCTTCTGGGGAACTGCTGTCCACGTTCCCAAGGAGCCTGTGTTCAAACGCCTCCCTTTTGTTATCATGCTATTTTATTGTAATTAGAAATTAAAAAATGGTACACCCTTGGACCCTTCCATTTGCTTTGTCTCTAGGTGGGGATTAGAAAAGATAATTTTCAAAGTCTCTCCTATTGATTTACTATTTTTGTCAATTGACAGATTTGTAGGTTCCTAAGAAATACAAGAAAAAAAGGTTTTTTTTTTGTTTGCTTTTTAACATAACTGTTTGTGCATTTTTCCTTTTCAAAAGCACTTCCACTATTATCTCCCAGGCAGACCTTTGATTTGAAAAGGGCCACCTAATGAAAGCAAGAGAGAAAACTGTCATTAATTTACCATAGGAATGGAGACACGAGGGCATCAAGAGAGTCCTGAGAAATAAGAGCGGCTAAATACATTGGCTTGATGCGTTTTCCTTGTATAGATAGCTCACCAGTCTCCTCCCATCTCTCTCCCATCACCCCACACCCATCCTATTCCCGAGCTGGGTCATTTGACATAGTAGGGCAGGGAGCCTTAAATTCTAAATGACCTGGAGAAAAAGCTATTTTCAGCATCTCTAGGATTTCAGACCTCAACTATATTTGTCAGAGAAATCTAAAATCAGTAGACCAGTTGAAATCAGACTTAAGTGGGGAAAGTGAGCCCATTTTTAAAGGATTCCTATCAGATTGTCTAAGCTTTGTTTTGTTAAAGGAACTTTGTAAATAATGGCTAACCTGTAACTTTAAAGAGAGAGAGAGAGAGAGAGAGAGAGAGAGAGAGAGAGAGAGAGAGAGAGAGAAAGAAAAAGAAAAAGAAAAGGAACAGAAGACAAAACATAAAAGGGGTCATTCAGGGGCCCTGGGCCTTGAATAAAGAAACAGACGATATTGGTTCCTACCACTAAACAAGAATTATCTGCAAAGGAAATTTTAATTTTCTCCAGTGGAGTCTTACCAAGAATGTTAGCCACAGAGCAAGGGCCTAGTGCTCAGGAGTAGTTGGCTAACACAAAATAACCTCAGTGGTGCTTTTCTAGACCTTCTGTCTCATTTGTTTAGTTATGTGCTGAGCCCTCTTTTCCACAGGTCATGTGAGTATTTTTTTTAAAAATATCCCTTACCGAAGTATCAGTGAATGCCTGTGTGGTTCATTATCAAGAGCAGACACAAATCACCTGTTGAGGAATTGTTTCCAGGCATCTATGATAAATAACATCTTAAAGCACTTGCCTATCTCAAAAAAAAAAAAAAAAAAATCCTTGTCTGTCTTTCATCTGGCTATTTAATAGGCAACTGTCATCATTATGATTGCTATTATGTAATTTATTTTCATTTCTCTTCCTTTCTTTTGTTTTGAGACAAGGTCTTATTATGTAGCCCTGGCCACATAAAAAATGCTGTGTAACCGGGGCCAGCCTCGTACTTGCTATGATCCTTCAGCCTCTGAGCCACCACTGCTGGGCTTACAATGTGCACCCCCCACGCCCAACCGACAATGTAGCCATATTATAATTTGTCCTTGGCAAGCTCGTTTATGCTGAGCCTTACCACTGACACTAATTAAAATCGTGATGGCCTGGACATTGCCCCTTAGGTTTCACCATATTAATTACCATTAAATATGTTTCTGTTAATGATGTAGGACAGAGAATTTTCTGTGAATCGATGTAGCTCCTTTCTGTAAAACGCCATATCCCTCAGAATTTTTGACTCATCAAAAATTCATCTATCTTGATGCACCCTATTTTAGTATGTTTCACGAGAGCCTTTCATCAAAAAGGGAAAAAAGTGGGTGGACATTTAATTATAATACTTCCCTACTACCTACATGGCTGATTGTTCCCACACGCAAAAATGGCGAGCCCGATTTAGCAGAGCCACGGTGCTGAGAGAGCGGGATCGAGAGGGGCTCCTGCTGCTTGCAAGAAGTGCTGATTGCTGTCAGCCTTTGCTTCCTGACAGAATGCTGTGCAAGTTTCACACTTCACTTTAATTGATCATCTGTTATCAAATAAGGATCTGTTCGATTATAAATAAACACAGCTTTTAGAGGCCCATCTTTTTCTTCCTCCTCCTCTCCCTGGTAAAGACCCAAAATAAAATAAAAAAAAAAAGGATAAAAAATAAACCCAATGCTTATGCTTGTACACAAACCAACAACTGTTCAAAGAGGATGTCTTGGAAACTCTCCTGGTTTGGGTGGGTAAATGATGTGGTAGCTGAGCCAGAAATGCATTCGATGAGAAGGAATGCATCAGATAGGTTGAATTAGGAACCCTCTCATGGCCAGACATGATGCTTAAAAGCCTGATCTGGATGCACAGAGCGTTTTCCTCATTTGGAAAGTTTTTTTTTTTCCCCTTCTATTTTTCACTTGTTCTCTTTGTACCTGTGATGCAAACGTATTCTGGGGTAGAAAACCAGATCCTTTTCAGAGTAACATTAAGATGGGATGCTTGTGTTTTGGAATTTCGAGGAGGGAGGAAACCACCATGGGATGAGCAGAGTTTTGGGATCCAGCAAGACCTAACAGCAGTCAGCTCGCATCCTGAATACTGGGCAAGCATGTTCTCTGGGAAATCAGAATCCCATGTCAGGGATAGTGGCATGAGTACAGTTATACACGGATTCCTGGGTTACAGAACGCGGTAGCATTTAGAGCTGGACAGAAGTGTCTGAGGGAGCACCGGGTGAAGGCGGGGCAGATGATGGACAGTCCTGAATACTCGGTGCCAGGGCGAAGAGGCTCAACCTCATCTTGCAACACTGGATTGTGAGAGAGCCTTGATGCAAATCAGCAGCCTCTCAGTGGGAAAGATATACAGGCGAACCTTATTCTTTTTTGGAGGCGGAATATTTTCTATCTGGACGTAACATTTCTATCTGTTAATGACTGATCCTAACCTCACAAGCATAAATTTGCATAAAAACTCTACATTTAACACCTAACTCATTATGATAACTCAAAAGGAGAATGAATAACAATCATTTTAATAAGGAAGTTGGAACAGAAAAGCAAGTAGCCCAGGATTTAATGGCTCTAGATACATGCTGGCCAACAGAAATAGAAAGCAATTATGCTCTTAAAATTTTAGTAGTTATACTTACACAATGTAGAAATAAAAAGAGACAGATTAAACTAGTTTCATATATTTTACTAAATGCAATATGCCCACAATATTATTGTGTCAGCTATTAATTGTATAAGAGTCATTAATTAAATATTTTATCATTTTTATGCTCATATAAACCTGAGATGTATTTTAAACTTTTAACTCTTAATTGACAATAGCCATTTTTTAACTTCTCAGTGGCTATGTATTTGACAGTGATTCTGTGGAGTGTGTGTGTATGTGCATGCATGTATGTATGTATGTGTACATGTATGTACATGTACATATGTGTGTGTATATATATGTATGTGTATATGTATATATATGTGTATATGTATGTACATGTATGTGTCTGTGAGTGCATCTTTATGTATGTGTATGTGTGTGTGTATTTGTGTGGGTGTAGGCCAGGGGTTGCTGTTGGTTGTCATTAGTTAGTTACTTTTCTGCTGCTGTAATAAAACACCCTTAAGGAGACAACTCAAGGAAGGGAGAATTTATTTTGACTTACAGTTCCAGGAAGGGAGTCCATAATGACAAGACCCAAGGCAGCAGGCAGCCAGAGCAAGAAGCAAGAGCGATCACGTCTTAAACATAAAGCACAAAGAGTGGAACAGACTGGAAGCACAGTAGGGGCTAGGGACTCCAAAAGCCCACCTCAAGTTACACATTTCCTTCAGCAAGGTTGTGCCTTTTATAAGCTTCTTAAACAGCCCTACCAGCCCAACTGGAGACCAAGTGTTCAAATACCTGAGCCCATGGGTGACAATTGTCATCTCTCTGTGTCCATCTTCATGTATGTTTTGGGAGAACAGGGTCTTTTACTGAACCCGAAGTTTATTGACTTGGCTCTGTGGGCTGGCCAACACCAGTAAGCATCAGGGATTCACTTGGCTCCCTCTCTGCCCACCAGTACTGGGGTTACAGAAGCTTTCTGTCTCATTGGTTTTTGCATGGGTTCTGAAGATCAGAACACCATGCTCATATCTGTGCAAGAGGAATGTTGCTAAGACCTCTCCACAGCTTTGGGCAGCACGTGAACAAGTCAAAGGCAGGGATGTCTACATTCATACATTCATTCATCCATCCATTCACTCATTCATTCATTCATTCATTCACTCATTCATCCATTCACTCACTTATTCATTCACTCACTCACTCATTCAATAACTCACTTACTCATCCCAGCTTCAAGGCCCATTTATCCTCATACACACTTCTAAACCCCAAAGATTAAAGTTTTGCTTGTATTTCTTGCACCTGATCAATGAGAAAGACAGCATTCAGTATATGCCAAAACTAACAAATAAATAAAATCCAAAGTCTGATGGTCCTATAGAGAAGAAGCCTTAAGATATAGTGGGGAGCACAGTGAAATATGAGACCCTTAGGCTGAGATTTGTGTACTCGCTACATGTCCTTTGGAAAGTGATTGTAAATCTCTTGTCTTATAAAGGAGACATTCCACCTTCACAGGAAGGTATTAGTAAGATCCAGTTGAACGATGATGCGTTAAAGTGCCAGGTGCCATACCCTGTGGATGTCATTGATCTGCAAACAGCAGCTTTATTCCTTCCTTCTGCTTCATTTCCCTACAATCTTACAAAGTAACAAAGTAACCTGCATCCACCACTAATAAGTCTCCTACTCCTAAATACAGATAAAAACAGAAAACATGCCCTGAAACATGAACAAGTTAAACATTAGCATGCATAAATACCAATCAAATAGTGTACCCAGAATTTTGACACACAAGTAATTGATGTGTGAGGCCCTGAGACACAAGTCTTCCCAGTTTTACCCTGTATAATGACACTTAGCCAGGAGTTAACCACTAAGCCTGCTGACACTGATGAATAATTGCAGGCCTAGAAGCCAAATTTTCTTTTGTTACCAGCATGATCCATGAAAGTTAGAATTGACCAATTCCTTTAAACCAAGTCACCATGCATTCAACTGAAAATCACAATGTTCAAAGTCCTAAGTCATCAGGGAAATGCAAATCAAAACAACCTGGGATAAGGGAGGCACCTAAGAATCAATTGGGGTGACCTTAGCTGTGACTCACAGAATTGGGGGCATGGAACCTGAAGAGACCAACTCCTGTAGCCAGGCAAGAACCCCTATGGAGTGAAAGGGACACTAACCCACAAACAAAACTTTCAACCCTAAATTTATCCTGGATACAAGAAATTCAGGATGGGGGATAGATCAGAGACTGAACAGCCAATCAATAACTGGCCTAGCTTGAGAAAGACACATCCCATGGGCAAGCATCAATTCCTGACACTATTAATGATAGTCTGCTATGTTTGCAGACAGAAGCCTAGCAAGGCTTTCCTCTGAGAATTTCCATCCAGAATCTGATTTAGAAAGATGCAGAGACCCACAGCCAAACGGATGGTGTTTGGGAACTCTTGGGGAATAGTTGGGGGGATATTGAATGCCCAGAAGGGGGTAGGAACTTCATAGGAAGATGTAGTTAACTAACTTGGACCCTTGGGGATCCCAGAGACTGAACCACCAAGCAAAGGGCATACCAGGCCTCCCTGGGCATAAGGGCAAAGGGCTAGACCAGGACTCCCTGCTCATATGTAGGGGATGTGTACCCTGACCTTCATGTGGGTCCCAAACAACTGGAGCAGGAGCTATCCCAAAAGCTGTTGCTTGTCTGTGGGATATGTTCTTTGAGCTGGCCAGCCTCAGTGGGAGAAGATGTTCCTAGCCTCTTAGAGACTTGATGTTAGGGTCGGGGATACCCAGGGGGAACCCCACTCTCTCAGAGGAAAAGGGGGGGAGGATCGGGGAAGGGTGTGACGGGGAGAGGGATAGTAAATTGAATAACTAATGTAAAATGAATAAGTAAATAAGAATTTTCTTTAAAAAAAAAAGCAAAAGAAAAACCAGAAAGGAAAGAAAAAGAGAGAGAAAGAAAGAAAGAAAGAAAGAAAGAAAGAAAGAAGAAAGAAAGGAAGGAAGGAAGGAAGGAAAGAAGGAAAGAAGGAAAGAAGGAAGAATGCAGATGAGCTTTGTTCTTCTGCCTGAGTGATGCAGGCAAATTTCTAAACTCCTGTGCTTAGAGGAAGTCAGTTAACCAGATGGATTGTGTTATATTGGCATATATAGTGTTTGCTTCCTATGGCTTTAATTTTCATTATTAAAATTACTGACCTTATTTTAAAACACTACTGAGATGTAACTAACACATCACCTAACTTTTCTCTTGGAGGTATACATTTCCTAGATTTCTTTTCCAGTTAGTCCACAGAGCTGTTCATTTATCACCAGACTCCTAATATCTTCCAAACTAGAAATACTGTATTCATGATCACGCGTGCATACGCGCAAACACACACACAGAGAGAATTTCTGGACTGTATTGTAACTGTACTTTGAAATGGTAGCGGGCTGTAAGAGTTTAGTTCTCATCAGCAATATTTCTATGTTTCCATTGATGGTTTTACCATTTTTGCATTGTTAGATAGTAATTATAGAGATATACAGAGAGGATAGTGTAGAAAGAAGCGTGTCCTCTTTGCTGCTTCAAAGTGTCTTTTCTACTGTCAAAAGTTTCAATTTTGCTGAAGTCAAATTAAGTACAATATACCAATACTGTTCTATATGAGTTATGCTTGCCTCTTTTGTCTTTTACGGCGATTTTCTTCAGAGTTTTCTAGACATTGTATAATTGCAAGATTCACATGTAAGCCTATAATCTATTTGTAATTAAAATTTTATGTCATATAAGGTGGGATTTGATTATTTACTTATTTATTGTCTACAAACAATTCTTTCACCCTTATTCATTGAAAATACTATTATCTCCAACCACTTAAGTGACACCTTTGGCAGGCAGGAATGGACCTGTGTGTATAAGCATACCTCTGGTCTCTTGGCTCGGTTTTATTGATCTCTGGGTGTACCCTCTTTTAATACAAGGTTGCCTTCAATTCAGCTTTTTAGGAAGCATTGAGATAAGTGTTCATAAGTGTTCTCTCTTTGCTCACTTCATTTTTTTTTTAATATTTCCCTGTAAATTTTAGTATGGATTCGTCAATATCTGCAGAACTACTGCAAGAGTAGATTAGAAGGTCACTAAATTTCAGACTGTAGAGAACGGGTGTCTGCATTAGTTACTTTTCTATTACTGTCATAAAAATAACATAACCAAAAGCAACATAAGGAAGAATTTATTTTGGCTTATAGCTCAGAGGGCTAGCTGTTCTTCATAGAGGGGAAGGCATGGTAGCAAAAACAGGAAACTGAGAGATCATATCTTTATCTATATGTAGGAAGCAAAGTGTGAACTGTAAGTGGGGCAAGGCTATAAACTCTCAAAAGCCCACCCCACTGGCATACTTATTCCAGCAAGTATTTGACTTAAAAGTTCTATAATGTCCCCAAACAGGTCCACCTACTGGGCTGTTCAAACACATTAGTTTATTGGGGACATTTCTTTCTGTTTTTAATTAATAAAATAAATTAGATAAACTATTTTAATGTATATTCAGTAAATAATATTTAATAAATTAATAAGTTATTTCATAAATTAAAATAAATAGATATAATAAAATAAATTCATTTTATATTCAGACCGAGGTTTTTCCCTTCCTTCTCTCCTCCCAGTGGGGTATCCTGTGGATGAAAGAGAGGCAAGATCCAGCATCTTGTTCTTTGCTATCTACTAAGGGAAAACATAGGTCTACAACAAGATGTCATTTCAATATTTTGTGTATATGTGCACACAAGTGTGTGTGTGTGTGTGTGTGTGTGTGTGTGTGTGTGTGTGTGATGCTCATATATGTGTGGATGCATGAATGTGAAAACTAGAGATCAGTTTCAGGTTATTCAGATTATTCAACATTATCAATATTTATCCACTTTTTTTTTAAATGAGAAAAGGTCTTTCTTATAACCTAAGGCTTCCTAATTTAATTAGGCTGACTGACCAGCAAGTCCCAGACACCTTCCTGTCTTCAGAGTCCCAGCACTGGATTACAAGTGGATAGCTAGCACCTCTGGCTTTTTTTTTTTTTCCTATGCTGGAGACAAAAGGTATTGGGTTAGCCCCCTTTCAACAAAAACAAGATTGTCCATCCTACCCTTAAGAATTAATAAATGATCTGGGTGCCGCGGCTTGAACTCAGGATCTTATATTTGTGAATCAGAACTTTACTGACTGAGCCGTCCCTCCTCTTTGTCTACTTTTGTATATTTCCAGGTATGCACTCTAGTGAGATCCTTCAGAGTCTTGATGACTTAGGAACTCTTAGGACAGTGGGAAGCACTTTCTTTCACTTGGCAGTCTGCTATATGCACCTGGGAGATCAACCACACGAGGACATTTATAGTCAAAATTTAAGGTTCATTTGTTTCAAAAGGCTCGACATGTATGCAGTGTTATCAAGGACTGGAGCAGACGCATTAAAGTGCTTCTGTCACATTTTTTGGAAGAGATCTCCCAGAAGTCAGTGCAAATGGCTACAAGAATTGCTCCATATACCCAAAGATGCACAAATGGATCCATGCTTTAAGAACTCTGGAGGCTTTAATCTCGAGAGCCTTGCACTTGATGCCATCAGAGGCTTCTCATTTCCAAAGCCACTTTTGCAGCTTGGTTCTCCCACTCATGTTTGGCATAAACAAGGTGCAGATACCTTTGAAGCTGTGGTTGAGCTCATGGGCTCCACGGTGAGACCTGACAGTGGGAAGCCATGTCAGCAATTTGAAGAATTGGACTGACACCGTCATTTTTTCCTAGTTAGAAATTTGGGCTGTTGTCATAGAAGCATTTGACCCGTGAGCTCAGGACAGTGGGGAGATATCTGCTCACAGTGTACCTAATTTTATTGTCTTCGAGGCTGTGATAAGCTTATTGTTATTTCCCCAATCAAAAACTGCAGCAGAACAAGCAACAGCAGAATATTTATTTATAACAGGGCCAGGAGTCTGTTCTTGGCTCTCATTTTCTAAATGTCCCAGTGTAAAAAAATTGCATGTCCCGGAGTCACCTATATGTAGTTTCTGGAACTTGTGGTAGGTCAGACATCTTAGCAAGGAGATATTCATAAAATGATTAGGTCTGAGCTGCAACTAGCAGAATCCTAAGTGGTGCCATTCCCATAGAATTCCCAAACGTCACCCCAGGTTCAGAAATCCCTGCTGAGTGACAGTCTGCAGATAAGAAGGGAGAGTGAAACCAGTAAACAGTCCTCTGATGTGTTTTGTTGGATTGTTCTGATGCTGGGGATGAGACCCGAGGTTGCGAGCACCTGGGGAATTTCTCTGTCACTGAGCTATACTCCCGACCTCTGGCAAGTTATTTTTTATAGAAGCTAGAAAGGTCTCCTGGATTCCATGTTGTGATCACTATAAAAACACATATCTCTCACACTTTCTCCTCACACATGACCGTCATCAACCATTCGGTCCTGATCAGTTCCAGAGCATTTATTAATTCTCAAGGGTCGGAGGGGCTGAACCAATTCCATTTCTCTCCAGCATACGAAGAGAAAAGTAAAAGAGCATCAGAATCCAACACGGTGTGTGCTTTCTAAGCAATGTTCAGGTGATAGAAAGTCAAAACATTCATGTTGTATTCATCAGCTTTAGGTATCAAGACCACCGTTATTTTATTTAGTTGCATATTGAATCTCAATTATCTTAATGAGAAAATACTTTTCTCTTGGAAAGTTCTTGACGATTTTTAAGTTAAAATGCACAAGATATGTGATGAACAGTACCTTGCAATCTAGGTATCACAGTTCTATGGCATCCATTATATTCCTCTGTCCAAACACCCCACCCCGCCTCTCTGATGCATCTCTTTTCAGCAGAATCTAAAAAGATAACATTTAAAAGTTAGGATGGTCTCTTAAGGATTGACTATATTGACATGAAAATAGTTGTGTAAAACTTGCTACTTATAGGATTGTTAAGGGGTTCTCACTTCAGTTCTTCTCTTTGTCTCTGTGTGGGTAAGCAGTACTCTTCTCCAGACTGTCTGGTAGTATCTGAACCTTTTTATGATTCAGTTTCCTTAAACACAGAATAGAAATAATTCTACCCTACAGAGTAGTCATGAAGACAAAATTACATGGTTAATGGGAAAGGGCTTAGAAATGGAAAAATTACTATGCAGATAATGCTTATAGTAATAGCTATCCTGTAAGTGCTTTTGTGTGTCAGGCAATGTTACACATATTATCTCATTTAGATATTATTTGCCTTATTTTATACAAGGTTAAAAACAGTGAATCAGCCCACCAAAATCACACAGTAGAAGATAGGAGAAAAATATGGTTATGAACAGATTCAAAGCTCAGAATCAATTTATCTAACTAACTATCTATCTATCTATCTATCTTCCCTGCCCTCTTTCATTCTTACTTTCTTATATATTTTATAAATTATTCCTGTTAGTGCTGATGACTGATTTTGTTCATGAAGTCTATTCGTTTTAATGTGACCCAGTTACTATTAACATTTTCTCTAATCAACAAGACCATCTTCATTCTACCTGCTTGGGCAGGAGGCAGCCAGGTTTCATACTTCATAACTTTTAGATTAGGACATTAAGGAGCATACTCATGGATGGCCGACAGTGAACTAAAAGAGCCCTTTTTGTATTCATTCCTTTACATGGAAAATACTGAGTTTCTTTTCTGTCTAGCTATATCAACAGGATCTAGAATGATGGCTTCATGCATTTTCTAGCACTGGCTATATAGTTTAATGAGACACAGACTGACCATTCTATAATAGTTAACCCAGTGATTAAATGAGTACAGGCATATCAGACACATATTGTTCTAGTTTGGTTTTCTGTTGTTGTTTTGAAGCACCCAGACCGAAAGCAACTCAGAGAAAAGCTATTATTTAAATAACACTTGCAGATCACAGTCCACCACCAATAGGAATCAGAATGGAAATTCAACAGGAGTAGAGGCAGGACACCATGGCAAAGTGCTGCATACAGGCTTGGTCCTTCCCAGGGCTATGCTCAGCTAGCTTTCTTAAAGCGTTATTCCCCCTGCCTTGGGATGGCACAATCCATATTGGGTTGGATCATTCCATACCAGCCAATAATCATGACGGTTTTTCATAGAGATGGCACAGGCCCATCTGATCTGGGCAGTCCCCCAATTGAGAATTCCACAGATGGCTCTGGGCTTTATCAAGTTGACAGCTAAAACTAAGTAGGACACATATCCTTTATAAACTGACCTGACTCTTTTTGTTGTTGTTTTTGTTTTGTTTTTAAATTTTTTATTTGATTTTTTAATTTATTGTTTACACTCCATATTCCATTCCCCACCCACCCATCCACCCTCCAACTGCTCCACATCCCACACTTCCTCCCCAAACCACCCCAACTCCATGTGGATGCCCCCACCCTCCACCCTACCTGACCACTAAACTCCCTGGGGCCTCCAGTTTCTTGAGGGTTAGGTGCATCATCTCTGAATGAACACAGACCTGGAAGTCCTCTACTGCATATGTGTTAGGGGGCCTCATATCAGCTGGTGTATGCTATCTGTTTGAATGTCCAGTGTTTGAGAGATCTCAGGGGTCCAGATTAATTGAGACTGCTGGTCCTCCAACAGGATCACCCTTCTCCTCAGCTTCTTTCAGCCTTCCCTAATTCAACAACAGGATTCAGTTGCTTCTGTCCATCGGTTGGGTGTAAATATCTGCCTCTGTCTCTTTCAGCTGCTTGTTGGGTCTTTTGGAGGGCAGTCATGATGGATCTCTTTGGGTGAGTGCTCCATAGCCTGAGTAATAGTGTCAGGCCTTGGGACCTCCCCTTGAGCTGAATCCCACTTGGGAAATCCCCTTGAGCTGAATCCCACTTGGGACCTTCCCTTGAGCTGAATCCAACTTTTCCTTAGGCTTCTCTCCATTTCTATCCCTGTAATTCTTTTAGACCGGTACAATTATGGGTCAGAGATATGACTAATATCCGAAAAATATAAAGAACTCAAGAAGTTAATCACCAAGAAAACAAAACAAAACAAAACAAACAAAAAACAAAAACAAAACAAACAACCCAATCAAAAAATGGAGTATAGAACTAAAGTGAGAATTCATAACTGAGGGATCTCAAATGGCTGAGAAGCAAATAAAGAAATGTTCAAAGTCATTAGTGATCAGAGAAATGCAAATCAAAACAACTCTGAGATTCTACCTTACACCAATCAGAATGGCTAAGATCAAAACCTCAGGTGACAATACATGTTGAGAAGATGTGGAGAAAGAGGAATACTCCTCCATTGCTGGTATGATTGCAAACTGGTACAACCACTCTGGAAATTGATTTGGAGGTTCCTCAGAAAATGGGAAATAGAGCTACCTGAAAACCCAGCTATACCATTATTGGGAATATACCCAAAAGATGCCCCACCGTGCCACAGGGGCATGTTCATAGCCATCTTATTTGTGATAGCCAGAAGCTGGAAACAACCTAGATGTCCCATGAAAGAAGAATGGATACAGAAAATGTGGTTCATTTACACAATGGAATACTACTCAGCTATACTCAGCTATTAAGAATGAGGACATCCTGACTTTTGCAGGCAAATGGATGGAACTGACGTAACTCTTAAGCACGTTTTCTCTTCTTTTTCAATGTTGAGTTGTTCATTCTGAAACTTTTTAAAAAAAATTCTAAACCTTAAAATCGTCCCATCAATTTCTACGGAAATATTTACAAAGATTCTAAGTATAATTACACTGAATGTACAGATCAAGTACAGGAATTGGCATCTCTCTTCTGTTGTATTTTAAAGTAAGTTTCAGTGCTTTTGATTTCTGGGACATCCGGATATCCCATACATCCTGGCAATGTATTTCTGAATTGCAGATCTAAGAGCATCATCACAAGACCTTGCTCTGTTGTGCATTTTCCACATAGTTTACTGGTCAGCCTTAGGAAATCTCAGAATGCCTAGACAGGAGATTTTCATGCCAAATTTTAAAACATCTATAATATACGTAGATAGGCGTACATACGTTGTACTTAAAAAATGTGGCATTTGGGAATTCATAGCCTGTGGGAGCATATGGAGAACCGTGGTCCTTGTTGTTACAGATGAATATGTCTGTGAGACAGCAGCATGCTGAAATCTGAGCCCAATGGGAACAGGTAATTGAGTGTATACCCACCAATACTGAAGATTGAATCCAGGATGTCAGATGGTGATTCCTGGCTTATAGAGAAATTCTATGTGTGTGTGTGGTTAAATGGATTTAGTATCTAGAGTTGCAGGAAGTTATTTGCAACGTCATTAAAAAAATCCCTGGGGTTGGGGGGGTGATTTTTGAAATATTTTACTGCAATTGATTTCTCAATATAAAGAAACCCTTAGAACTCCCACTGACGTAGACTGATTATACCTCAGATTTGTGAGTAAACTCAAATGGGCAATTTCATTTATTGAAACACAAGAGAGGTATAATTATAGTCATTATGTCCTTCCATGTCAGTTGCTAAGACTTTAACGTTGGAGGCTTGGATTAAGTAATAAACCTGTTTTATGAAACTGTTGAGGTTTTAAACTAAACCCAATTAACCAATTATAAATTAATACAATAATGAAATAAACCCAAGTTCTTAATAATGTAAATGTAATGTAAACTATTCCTTTACTGATCTCTAAGAAGCTAATGACCATAAGATAGAATCTAGAAAGCGGATGCACAGGATAATAGAAAGATCAGCTCAAAGTCACAAAGTAAGCGATCTGTCTTTGATCTAGTTGCCTCTCTAGGTGAGTGAGCCTGACAAGGCACTAACGATTCTATTAAAGTGGTAAAATCTAGTTGACAAAAAGGTACTTCTGTCACCAAAACAAACTTGTAGTTTAAGGGAGAATGTCAACCAAATATGATTCTGTGTCTTCTAGCACAGACGGCTTTTCATGCATGTGCAGTGTAGGGAACCAAACCCAGACTCTGACTTTCCAGCATGGGGAAATCGTAAAAGATCATCAAGAGCCAATACCTTAAATACTTTCTAAGCAATGTTCAGGTGACAGAAAGTTGAAACATTTGATTTATGTTCTACTCATCAGCTTTGGGTATTGTGATGACCGTTATTTTATTTTGTTGCAGGTCTATAACATTAAGCTACCTCCCTTACCCAAGCTTCTTAACTATTTTAAGAAATGGTGTTTTGGACAATCTAAAGAAATCAGAATATACTAAGAAACATTAAATAGTCAAACTTTAACAAATGTGCTATATATATAGTCTTTGATATGTCCAGCTTTTTTTTAAAAAAATAAAATCTAGTAAATACATCAAAGCTTACTTTCCCAGCAGGGGCTTGATCATTTTAGGAAATTGCGGTCCTTAGAACAGTAGTTCTTAAACTTCCTAATGCTGTGACCCTTTAATATAGTTCCTCACATGGTGGAGACCCCAACTTTAAATTATTTCACTGCTATTTCATAATTGTAATTTTGCTGCTATTAGGAATCATAATGTAAATATCTGTGTTTTCCAATGGTCTTAGGAGACCCCTGTGAAAGGGTCATTACCCCTTCAAAAGGGGCTGGAAGCCAAAGGTTGAGAAACATTGCTTTAGAGTATAGGCTCTTCCAGGACAAGCCATCTCTAGAGCAACTGCAGTCTTTGCCCTGCAAATTGCCTTCTTCACTTCTCCTCCCATTTCCCCTTTCCTTGCTCTCATGGGAGCTCATTTTCTCCCCTTCTGAAGACAGACATCCTGTTCAGCTATCTTTTTAAAATAACTAGAAGCACTTCAAGCTAGACTCATCACATTCCAAAGGAATAATGGTCGTCCTTTTGATAACGGAGATGCGGAAATCCTGTCTGTTGGGAAATGTAAAGTAGTATCTCTTCATAATGTCTGCAGAACATCCTTATTATCTTTTATTTTGTTCAAAAAGTATTTTGTAAGGTCTTCCAGTAGAGATTAATTAGCTTCTGAGCAAATTTCTGCATTTAAACAAAAAGTCAATTCCTAATAACTTTATGATTTTATTTGAGCAGGGCGATTTTTATGAGGCCTTTTCTAGTTTCAGGACCTTACCATCCCTTAGAGAATGGACATCACTTCATCTTTATGTATATATTACTTTTTTAGCTTATATACTAGACAGTTCTGGCTCCTATAATTTTGCATTCATTACTCCACAGCCATAAGAATGGCTTGTAACTTGGGCTCTTCCCATTTTTATTCTAAATATATGAATATCTGGAAGGAAGCTCAGGTGATGAGAATGAATACCATAAAATACACATCTGTAACCCAAGCAATATGAGAGAGGATTAACATTTATTAACATATGCTTTAACCAGTGAAGTATCATAAAGAAGTAAAAATGGTTGATGGTGTAGGAAAACATGTCAGACAGAATTGTGCATAGGCACGGGACCCTTGGTCTTGGTAAGTAGCTTTCTTATGTGTTATGTGTGCAAGCATACTAGTAAACATGAAGTCCTCTTTTGATATTGAAATTCTGAATTTGTGTTTTGTCAGTTCTTGTTTGACTGGACTATTGTAAATGGAAAGTAAAACCCTTCCTGGCCCAGCCCTATATAAACTACTTTAAGAAGTCTTTCTTCTTCCATTTTGGTAGCAGGCACTCCACTCCATGTGATTAGAAAGCACTCTGTCAATGGCTTCAAATTCTTACTTTTGATTTAACTAACTGTCCTTGAAACAAGGACAGCACTGTGGTTGCCGGTCCTATGAAGTTTGTTTATGTGCGCCCTTCCCCGATATAGCCTTTCCTTAATCAACACCTTGAAAAGTACTCCTAGATCAGCAAGATGGTTTAGGGGGTAAAAGAATTGTCCGCACTAAGCCTAACACCCCAAGTTCGATGAATGGAACTCACTGTGGAATGAGAAAGCTGGTTCACAGAAATCGTCTTCTGACTTCCACGCGTGTACCTTATCAATCTCACAAGTGCATGTCTGCATGCATGCACACACACACGCACACGCACACAAAGATACATACAAATAAAAATGCAACTAAATGAATAAAGCCCTCCTTAATTTTCAGTTCAGGTGCCAGGATTATTTCCTCTTTAGAAGGCCTTGTTTATAATCTATTAAGCAATTTTTGATGTTTGTGTACATGCACATGTGGATATGACATCTTGCACACATACACATGCACCTTGCACATGCATGTGGGGCTTAGAAAAAAAAAAAAACATTTCCAGAATCAGTTCTTTTCTTTAATCCTGTGAGTCCAAGGGAACTGAACTCAGGACATCAGGATGGTTGAGAGCTCCTTTGCCTACCAAGCCATTTTTATTCTGCCCTTATAAGACATCTTCAAATTATTTCAAAGGAACAGTTTGTATTTTATTATAGCCGTGGCTTCCAAACATAGCACACATAATCTCAGAAGGGTATTTGAATTTGATTCCTAGAAGATGCACTTAAAGAGAGAGACTCTTGCCAAAGACCTGATTGGGTCACTGCGTAGCCTTTCTCATGATCTCAGAGGTCATGACTGTGGACATGTGAGGACAGTACAGTTGAGTCAGAAAGCATCTTACAAACTAAAGGGGCTCTGTCCACAGTGTCTGCAGTTTCTCTCGTAGGAACCATTCAGTGAATAAAGGCTCACACAAAGGCAAGGGCAAGGGCAAGAGCAATTAAGCCATTCTTATCTTCCAAGTCATGAAAGCCCCCATGGAGATAAGTTTCTAGCCACAAACCAAGGTGGTTCAATTGCAAGAGGAGCTACTGCTTGTCTTCCTGGGAACAGCATGTCAGGGGACAAAATGCACTCTCCAGAGAGAGAAGAAGGAAATGAGAGAGGGAAGATCAGGGGCTCCTTTCACTCCATGGAACGAAATGTCTGTATGCACATGGCACCCTGTTGGAAAGGGTTTGAAAATGGAGTTTTAATTCCTCAGAATGCTAGTGTAAAGCAGAACAGAAAGGTAATTAATTTGACAAAACTAAATATTATAAGCACACACACACACACACACACACACACACACACACACACACACACACAAACCATGTTCTTGGAGTTGAAACACAAAGTCTAAACCCTGGGAATACTCACTCTGGTCTCATCGATGGTGCGTCAAAAGATAATGTGTTTAACTCCTGCATCTTACAAACTAAAGGGGCTCTGTCCACAGTGTCTGATCACTCAGAGAAGACCCTCACGGCACACTGACTTCCCATCATGGCTAGCGACTCTTACAGAAATAGGAAGTTTCCGACATGGACAGGTCTGAACGACAACTCCATTCTCACAACACCCTTGGATCTTTGTGAATAACACAACTCAATGGGTAGAAACACTACCCTGTTGTGTTGTCTCTGACAGTTTGCACAGTTATTCTCACAAGATCTGACTCCCGACGAGTCCTGTTAGCTAGGGGCAGGAGACGTATTTAATTCCCTTGATTGGAGCATATTTGTTGTCATCTGAAAAGGCTTTGTTCTTGATGCTTTTAACTCCTTCAGGCAGAAATTTGAATTTTTCTGTGTTTTCTGAGACAATTCTATATTCCCTCCCTTCTCTCTCTCTCTCTCTGTCTCTCTCACTTGTGCTTGTACACAGAAACACATATGCATTATGGTATCAGGCTCAATATCATTTTCAGGTTAGAAACTTTATTTCATCCCCATTAAAAGCAATTATTACGCAGATAATTATAACTGAGAAATATGTTTACAAATTAAATTGCCCAAATTATACAATTCAGATGGTTCTCTTAGAAATGTTAGAAAAATGAAACATTTTAATTTACATTGGGATTTAAAAAAAAAAACCCTGTAACTCTACATATGCTAATTTAAAATACCCTTAAAAGACAGTTATTAAATATTAATGTAAGTATGTCCTAATTGAACCGGATCAGTGGCTACAGGTACTTCCTTTGGTTTCCTTTGCTTGTTCCCGTAGGTCACATTGTGTGGTGTGGTTGTTTGTATGGGGGTAGTGGTGTGGTGGTGGCTGCCCAGATGTGATTTCCCATTCTACATTAGAGTTAGTAGAGCTGATGATACAACTTCAGTTAAGACAGACTACAGTTACAGGGTTTGAAAGGAGAACTCTGCTTCTGGGTAAATGGAGTTGACATTACAAAGGCTTATCTCATTCATTTGCACAAGACATCCTGGTCCATCCAGCCCATTATTTAAATAGATTAAAACCAAATTAACATCTGCAGAGCTGTTCATATAAGGATGATCTGATATCTTAAAATAGTAAATGGAAATAAATAGTCTGGGGATACTTTTCTTTCTCTAGGAGCTATCTCCCTTGTTTCCTCAGTTACACATCAGAAACCACAAATTCACTGAAGAGTGAAGATGGTGTTAAATATTTATTTGCCGAGTCTATATTTTGAGCATGAGAAATTTGGGATAAAAAGAAAAATTATGTGGGGGGAAGAAAAGAATCCCACAATCCACTGTTCTGTACCATATTAACCTACAACCAATCACATCAGCTTGGAGGTCATGTCTGGCACACATTGTCTTCCTTCCCTCCCTGAAGGACATGGCTCTATTCTGGGATGTTTTAGAGTCTAGCAGTAAATTATGGACATAGGACTGTTCCATTAATTTTCCATGAAATGTGGAGATCCCTTTAAACTTACAAAGTCAAAATTTTACTAGGTCAGAAGACAGATCTTAGGAAGACTGACAATTCTTTCTGGGCAGTTTGATTTGGTGTCCGGGGATAGCTGCTATCTGTAACTTTTGTGATTATATATGGCATTTCTTATTATGTATAGCAAAATTTAAGATAAAACCCCATTAGTCAGGCAGAAAAGTTCTACCATTGTCTAGTCACTTATAAAGCACCAACATATAATAAAAAATGACATGAGAGGCATGGCAGAATTAGTCATAAAACTTCATTTTTCTGTACATTGGTCATGTAATAAATAAAACTTTATGTCTATCCTGTGTCATTAGAAAATTATATGTACATTTGAGAAACTATTATTTCTCCATACACACACACACACACACACACACACACACACACACACACACACACACCTGGAAAGGGTTGAGTGTGTATCTCCCTATTTTGTTAGATGGGGTTGATTAGCCTTGCATAATGCACATTGACACTGTGAACAGAGGCAACTAAACACACACATTTATGTGTGCCCTTTGACTTAATAGTTCTATTCCTTAGGGAAGTATCATTCACAGAGATGATCATTTTCTCAGACTCTCCAGTGAGGAAAGCAACTGGAGAAATCATTAGCTCATGTCACAAAACACTGTCATATTTTGAATTTTCTAGGAAAAGCTTGTGATAACAGGCAATTTTTTTTAAACAGGCAAAATTTTAAGAAGCCCATTTATGTCTTTAAACTACATGCAGGAAAAAGGGGGGAGTCAAATTGAGAGAGGAAATACAGCAAATTTGTCAACAGGATTTGTTCTGGGAAAAAAAAAAAAAGAGACTGCTTTTCTCATTGAGTTCCATCTTTGCTTTAAGGAATGTGTCTCACTTCACCACACTCAAAAAGAATCTTCAAAGAATTTTGTTCAGAGTACAAGGGATGGCTTATCCCTGGAATAGTCTCTGCAAAGATAAATTAGAAGGAAATGGTTCCTTCTTTTGCTAAAACTGTCTAGGGGGCAATTGACAAAGGAGTAAGGTCTTGTTTTGTCTTTGACTTCTTAATAACAATAAGCTTCTTCAAATAGCAGTAGACTATTTGATGATGGTCTGTTTATTTATCATCTTATCTATCTATCATCTATCTATCTATCCATCCATCCATCCATCCATCTATCCATCCATCCATCTATGTGTTACATTGTTATACACACACTTGTGTGTGTGCCTGGGTGAACATTACCCTGCAATATAAAGAGACCAGTGAAGAATGGCAGTGTCCTCCTCCCTTGCTCTCAGTCTCATTCCCTTGAGACAGGAGCTCTCACTTCACCAGGAGGTAGCTTAGCAACCAGCTATCCCCTATCCTGTCTCCATCTCTTTCTCCCATAGCATTTGGGTTACAGGCACTTCACATGGCTGTCTCCTAATTTCAATATAGGTAGGCCCTCACACGTGCACAGCAATCACTTTTGTCCTCATTGTTATCTCTGCATCTCCCTGGAACTTTAAAAAAAAACTCACAATTGAGTGATTAATCAACTTTAATACTTGTGATAAATCTATTTTTGCATAAGAAAACTCTCAGCTTATGATTGCTTTCCTTGTTCTTAAAATTAATTCAATCTATCATTAGATACCTGATATATTTTAATCTCAGTGCAAAGTTTTTGAATTATTGAATTACTTAAAAATCTAGTTTTTAATGTATTCATGGGTATTTTTTTGTCTTTAGTTTTTGTATAAATGTGTTCTTTATTTGTGTTTCTTTTTGTTTGTTTATTATTACTCTTGAAGCCTTTTTTACAATCCAGTTGTTGTCCCCCCTCCTCGTCTACCCTCCAAAATTCATGGTTTTTGCCTTTTAATTTTTCATACAATATATTTGACCATATTATCTCCTCTATCTCAGCTCCTCCCAGATCATCACCATCATTCCATCCATTCCCACTGACTTTATGTTCTCTCTCTCTCTCTCTCTCTCTCTCTCTCTCTCTCTCTCTCTGTCTCTCTTTAAAAGCAAAACATTATTAAACACAAAATGAAGGAGCAAACATGGGGTCTATTGTGTATTGGTCAGCCCTGGAGTGCAGTTAAACTCTGGAGTGTTCTGTTGAACGAATTAAGAAATGTAAAGTCTAGCTAACTCTACTAAGGAGTAATTTGAGATATTTCCTTTGGCACCCTTTAAGTATAACAGAGGGAATAACCTGGGACTATTGCAATCAACAATTTCCCTTGAAGTTAAGTTCCAGATGTGATGGAACACTTGTTATGAAGTTCACCGAAATTTAATTTAGCAGCAATTTTTTTTTTTGTTGCTATTGATTTTCTCATAAAAGCAAATTTTCTGAGTTTTACAAATTACTCTGGAAAGAAGGTTGTTATTTACCTGAAACCTGTTAGATTTAGGGCCATGCGAGTCTCAACCAAATAGACCATCACCATAGGATGCCTCTTTTCTTGTTCAGGTGAACTGTGACAAGCCTCCATTGGTCCCGAGAAGGAGACCATGTTAACTTCTCCACAGTGCGGTATGCACAATATATCCAAATTGAAATTTTGTGGAAGGAAATGTGGTCTGTTCTGCTTCGAAAATCTAAGTAAAATTTCCTATCCATCTTTGAATGCTTCTCACTTGAATTTGAGGAATTGTGAATCAGCCACAGTTTACAGAAAGAAGAAATGGGTGACTGTTGAGTTTCAGCTTGGGGAAAATGCGTCCTGAGAAGATGGCTGACTGACTGAGTAAAGTACTTAGGGCAACAATAAGAGCACCTGAGCGCAGATTCCCAGCACCTGGGCAAAAAGCTTGGCCCACTGGTGGAGAGAAGTGCAGGAGGGTTGGAGCCAGATAGATTCCAGGGCTTCCTGGCCAGCCAGCTCTAGGTTCAGTGAGAGACCCTGCTCAAAAATATTAGAGAAGTAGATGTTGCTCTTAAGCAGGCAAGCACATCTATACACATACACATCGTACAGTACACATTCTCCTATTCTCTCTCTCTCTCTCTCTCTCTCTCTCTCTCTCTCTCTCTCTCTCTCTCTCCCTCTCTCCCTCTTTCCCTCTTTCCTCCCTTTCACACACACACTAAACTAATTTGGTAAAAGGAAAGAAAGAAGGGAGAGAGAGAGGTTAGGGGGTTGGATAAGGAGAGGCAGGAGGAGCTAGACAAGCACATGGAGCAAGTGCTGGGAACTCCCACATGTGCTGGGTTTGGCTTCTATGTGCTAATTGAACTGAGCCAAACTGTCTTTTTCTCCCAATTCATTAGCAACATTGTAATTAAGAGAGCACCTTCAGTTCCAGAGGGTAATGACCTTTTAAATTGAACTTGGGAATTCAGATTGCTACTGAATTGTAGTGAATTTAAATACTGAATTCAAACACAGAATTTTCTTCTGTTAAACGTGCAATTAGGAATCCAATGTGAATTACCCTAGCAATTTGCTCTCCTTTTATACATGAGACCTTTCCTGGATTACAGAAGAAAGCATATCTGTTGAGAAATTATTGTGATTTTTGTTTGGAACTTCATTCATTTATAACAGTCACCATGTGTCCCAAATGAATTTTGTTATATTTTTGGAAACACATAAACATAATTTTTAAATTACCCAATCACTTTTTTTTTAATTTCTGTCCAGCCTCTTGTCTTTGGTGTCATATATAGAGACATTTTGTTGTAGTCTTAATGAATAAACAGAAGGAACATGGCTAAGCTCATCCTATGAGTATTTTTTATTATTTAAAGTTTTCTTATGCAGCTTTGCAAATGCACAACATTCATACTAATTACTCTGCTTCTACTACCTATGTCCCATTTATGAGTTTCCACCCACAAATCAATCAATCAACCAACCAATCAATCAACCAACCAACCTCTTCTCCCTCCTTTTCTCTTATTCACATCTACTTCTTTTGTTTTGTGACCCACTGACTAACGGGTAATCTCTATTGGATCTTTAGTTTGCTATCCCTTAGATCCTATGGGCTTAGTCATGGTCATTATTTTAGAGGCAAACAACAATGAGCTAGTGAAGCTAACAAAACATATCTCAGGATTCCTTGAGTCAAGACAGACAAGTAGGCACTGATGTTTGTCCTGATGTAACAGTAAAGCTGAGAGCTGCCAGCAAGTTAGTGGTACCTCCGGTCTCAGTCTAATGGCTCCTCTGCTTGATGCTCAGGGTGGTACATAAGAAAACTTTGGTTTCCATCACTCCAGATCTTAAGAGGTTGAGAAAGATGAGGCTAGTCTTTTTTTCAGCCCATATACGGCTGTGATGCTGCTTATAGCTACAGACTGGATTACAAAGACTGATGGCTTTGCTCCCATACAAATGAAATCCTGTCTTCCATATTTTCATGCAACATTATATCATAAGTAATGAGCAGAGAGTGAAACACAGACAGAGACAGAAAGAGACAAAGACAGAGACAGACAGACAGACAGACAGACAGACACACACACACACGCACGCACACACACACACACACACACACACACACACACACACAGAGAAAGAAAAAGACAGAGGCAGATAGAGACAGAGACAGAGACAGAGAGAATACGTGTGCATACAAATGCTTTGCTCTCATTTTGACACATTTGCAGTGATATTTAGCTAAAAATAGCAAGTCCTTTCACACACAAAATAAATCTATAAACACCTTTGTATCATACTTTAGTTAAGAACTTTATAGTTAAACAAATGCACATAGTTTACATTTTATAAACACATCATTCTGTCCCTTGGTGTGTATTTATCTGTAGGAGCCTGAGCTATGGTGTTCACAAATCCTGCTCTCTGCTTGTTCAGTAGAACATAAAATAGATGAGCTTGGGGCATTAGTTAAATCTCATGCTAAAGTCAATATTAATTATATTCATTAATTAAAAAAGAAATTCTTTCACATTTCAGCTATGTATCATTTCATAGGCCTACTTTGACAGTTGCCAATTTTAAAAAGATTATTTCCCAAAAACATTTTTGATGTAAATATCAAGGATTGAGACAATAGTGTTATTTTATATTATCTATTATTGTCTACATTAAATATGATTTATGGCTAAAAAGTACTATTTTAAGTGAAGCATTTTCTGCATTTTCTCCATATTTTATTTATTTTTCTCCTTGATCACTATAAAAGAAACACATATGAATTTTGATGTAACAGAAATATAGAACAAGTTTTCAAATATCAGCTAACTTGTGTTTCATTTTGTGAATTTACCTGGTATCACTTTGGTCTTTTCTCGAGGTGAAACTTAATTTTTTTAATGTTTAGAATTACAGTCTCTAAAACTTAGGATCAGAATGAATTAAGCGTGTACTCAAATTGCATTCAGGAACTTCCTTCTTTTATATTTTTTCTAACAAGTTAATTTAGCCTTTGCGTAAATAACTTCTTGGATAGAATAGCCAGCGTTCTGCCCTGACGTTTGTTTTCATATTTAATATTTCATATTTGAAATCAGCTGCTAGAAAGAGACTCGTATAGAGTCCTATTCCACACTGAACCTCATGCATGTGTTTTTGCAAAGCTTCCCAATCAACCTTCATAACAACCTACTTACTGATGTGACTTACAGTTTAGGAAAATAAGGAGGACGAAGTCTCTGATCATGGTCATGGTGCTATTTCATGGGAAGTGAAATATGATTATAGATTTATTACATCCTCTATTCAGGTTTTTTTCCCCATCAAGATGACTATTACATGATAATATGCAACTCAAAAACACTCTAGTGAGATAAACACCACCAATTCTGGGACCCGTGTTCTATCCCTGGCACAGACATGGAAGACAGAGATAACCAATCCTGTATGCCATCCCCTGGCCTGACCAGCACTCATCTCTTCTCTTACTCCATAAGCAAACAAACAAGTGAATATGTAAATAAACAAATTTAATCATCAAACTCTGTGACATGCGGATTATCCTACGGCAGAATTCTCCACGCCAAGCTTTGAGCCATTTGAAGTCGGCATCCTTGTGCTCTGTATTTTGCTGCTTCTCGCAGGTCTGGTTTGTAGCTCCCTCGGGGACCTCTCAGCTCTTTGTGTCAGAGCTTCTCATCTCTAAACGTTCTCTAGTTTAATTTTTTGTTTTTGACAAAAAATTGCTCCGCGTGACACTGGAAATGGGATGTAGCGTTCTGGTGGCTAGTTGGGCTAATTAACATATTATAACACAGGGCCCTCACTTCATGTGCTTCATGTACTTTATTAATTTCTTCCAGTCAGCTTTGCAAAGCCATATTTAATTATCCATTCATAATCAGCTTACTATTGGCAAGGATTTTTTTATGTCCTAATACTTTGTTGATATATGGGGCTTTTGATACTGAAATATATTTATTATTTGTAATTTCCTACCTCATCCTGTGAAATCCTTTGGTCACTCTGATTCTTTATAACAAGGTTCCATGTCATTGTAATTTAAAAAAATCAATATGGCTGTCCCTGCAGACGGGAGCTTCTTCTATAATTTCAGAACTCTAAAGCACTTCCCAAGTGTCCTGTTATTCCTGTAGGAATAACTCAGTGAGGGTGTTGACACACATATTTCATCCATCAAAATTGAATAATATGCCTAAGTCCTTAAGGAACATTCAGAAGAGATTAATCCAGCTATATGTGCTTTGACTTTTTCTTATACAGTCATAATAATATTGGTGAAAATATCTTGGTGTAATAGATTAATTATAAATGAATTACAGATTATGTCTGGTGACATTTCTACCAGGAGATGAAATTGCAAGGATCTTGTGTAGGGCTGTGCTTAAAGCAAGAGAGATAAAGGCAAGCAAATACAATTTCTCAGATAAACACACCCACTGATGATGAAAGAAATAAGTTGAATATATCAAAGTTCATGTGTTCATTCCCATGGATCCAAAACCAGACAAATTAACAATACAGCAATTTCACTTAATTCACCTTAATGATATTAGTATCTACCAAGGTGACCACCTGTCTGGATTCCTCTGTGAATCTGTCAAAGTTTATAAATGGGCAATGTGATTATGTTGGCATGGACTTGCTAATGGATTTTACTTTAAATTTATCTCAGTGGAGATCCATGGGTCTTTTGAGATCATGTACTTGATTACCCAGAAAATGAGGTAACCATCCCCAGTTTCCTTGATTGTGTTCAAAGTAAACCCATTAACTGAGTTGGGCTCATATCAGCAACCTTATCTGAAGATTCCTAAATGAGATGGTCCATAAACATAAGGTAAATACTATCAGTGAGCGCATATGAAGACTGCGTCTTTCTGTTTCTCCCTTCAGATCATGAGGCCTTTACCAGTATGTGTGTGCACATATGTATTCATGTGTATGAATGAGGGAGTAACTGTCACTGCCCACGTAACCTCTGGTGGTGGCCATCACCTTCTGCTTCTCAAAGGCAAGGTCTCCTTTGTCTTCCTCTCCAGCATTTGCCAGGCTTCCTGGCTCATGAGCATCTGAGCATGCTCCTGTCTCTGCCTCCCATTTTCCTGTGTTAGCGGGAGTAGTATTGACTGGGTCATCAAGAATCTCCAGCGTTTACCTGATCCCTAGAGATTCAGGCTGCACAGAAAGGGCTTTAATGCACTGGCCAGTTCCTGAGGCCCAATTTTTCAAATCTGAAGTCACAAAGCTTCAAGCTGTTTACAGTATTCTGTACTGAGAGCCAATAGCAGGCATGCCACACGCATTTGATTGTGAATGAAACTCCTAATTTACTTCCAAAGGAATGAGAAAAGACTATAGAGAAAAGCATCATTGGCTTAGATAAGCCAATAAGTCACAGTGATTTCACGGATAATTTAAACATCTTATTTTTGTCTAGTATACTAAAGTTTTTTTCTCTTATGTAGATGTACGATTTCACAGACAGATACACATAGGCATAGTCAAAGGCACTTTGACTATGATTTCTCTTATTGCTAGATAGCTGGTTAGATGTCAGCAAGCTTGAACATCTTTGAGGATGGACCTGCCTCTTACAATCAGCATCCTATAAAAACAGGAATTTAAACTGCAAAACTGTTACCAGGTCTTGCAGCCCACAATTGCTAAGGAAACACAAAGCAGGAAATGGGAGTTACAGGTGGTAACAACCTTATTCAAGTCCAGGCCTTAGAAAATGGATTAAAGCCTGTCCATCTTCTAGAAAAATATTCCTTATTTTCCAGAAGAATCAGTTCTCACAGGAGTGAAAAAATTTTGGGGGGTGGTGTATTGAAGACTCTAATACTTTGTAGACTCTGTTGCCCAAAATATCTGTCGACAGGGTGATCTGTAGGGTAGAAGCCGCCTTTCTTTGTTCCTTTCTCTCTCTTTCTTTCTTTCTTTCTTTCTTTCTTTCTTTCTTTCTTTCTTTCTTTCTTTCTTTCTTTCTTTCTTTCTTTCTTTCCATCCTTCTTTCCTTCCTTTCTTCCTCCCGTTCTTTCTCTGTATTTATTAATTTGTTTGTGTTTTATAAAACCAGCACCGTCTGGGTGCTCCACCTCTTGTGTCCTTGTTAACATATTACTTTTTTTGCAAAGTGGAAAATGATGATAGGTTAAGGAAAGGGGAGAGCATCCCTTGTGGCTCCTTAAGTATTCCAGCATGAGCTAGAAAGCAACAGGTTACTAAAGGGGGGGGGGGATCGGGGCTTTAGGGCTTTGCTCAGTTCCATTCAGGTAAAGCGTGCCTATTTTTTTTTTTTTTTTTTTTTTTATAAATCCATGTTTATTTTCTCGTTACTCTTTAATCTACAGCTGCATGGTCCAAAGAATGGCCCTCATGGCGAGAGAGGTAACTCAGAAATTAAGGGCCTGCATTGCTGCTGTAGTGGAGCAGGGTTTTATTCTCAGCACTTACAGGCTTACAACCAGCTCCGGATGGTAGTGGTGGGGATCTGACACCTCTGCCTTCTTCAAGCACCTGGACTCACATACACATACCCACCCAACACACATGCATACATATCTCTATAAAGAAGATACATAAACCAACCAACCAACCAACCAAACCAACCAACAGGTCTGTCAACCTGCCAACCACATGGATAGGAGAATCTCCACATGAAATCCTTTTGCTCTAAGAACTTTCAGAAGTAATATTAAACCTATCTAATTATGTAGATTGACAAGGTTGTGTCTTGGCCACTGTCCTCTCATCCTGTGAGGCTGTTCTGTCCTGATGCTCCCTCTAGCCATTGCCCATGCTCCTGCTGGGAGCACTACACTTTACCTTACAATAAACTCACTCGTCTCTGCTGAGCTCCGCGTGCCTCACCTGAACTTTTCCCTTGTAGATCACAAGCAGGGGCTTCGGGAGAGACTACAGGGAGACCCCACAGCATCATCACTTAGCACGTTTCTTTTCCCTGTATGGGTTCGTGCTAAGAGACTGCAAATTAACTGTATTATTAATTTAAGGAAGACATAATTAGCAAGGTAAATCTTCTGCCAAAACCCACATAGCATATTCTAAAGCCAAATACAAATGAGCTATGATTAGCCTGCTGCTCCCCATTATTAGTGCAGATGAATGGGGTATTCCCTGTGGGTGTGGGATGCACAGCCATGCGTGTTCCCTGGGCGTCTTAAGACTGTGCGCGACTGTAAAAGAAATTTCCTATCTCAGCCCACCGTGGATGCACTCCAGCATTTAAGGAGTGTGAAAAATCAGGTTGGCTTGGTTCAGTGTCAGTGAGTGAAAACAAAACAAAACAAAACAAAGCAAAGCAAAACAATACCCCCACACACATATATACAAGTTAGATTTGTAAGTGGATCACCCTATGAGTTAACTAGGTCTCTGTCAGCCCATGGTGGAAAAACACATGGTCTGTTCTTGCAAGCATAGCATCATTTGTCCACTGACCCTAAATACCTGACAGTGCTTGGTGTGGTTGCTGAAGGGCACCTTCAGAAACATTTTTGACTAGAGGGAATTTGGGAAGAGGTGACTTTTTAATGAAGCAGATTCCCGTTGTATATTTTTATCTGCTTCTCCCACTCAGACTCCAGTGTAGCACAAAGAGAGGAAAATGAGAAGCAAGGAGAAAAGCCTTCAAATTAATATTTCCAGCCCAGTTTATGGGGCCACTCCTCCTGAAAATCCAGTTCTTGTTTGTTTTTGAGTTCTCTGATTTCATTTATCTGCCCCACTACTTCCTGACTAGGTTTTATAACACAAGCTAGGGGGTTGGCTTAGTGCCTGCATCTCCCTCCTCTTGCCTTATTCTCTTTATGGCTTTTGTGCCTCATAGGAATGATGACCCTTAAAACAAGGAATCCAGACTATGTAGAGCAAAACCCATTGTTGGCAATGAGGAGTAAGGGACAGCACAGGCTATTAACTTAACGCTGCTGTCTGCTTGTATCCATTCAAGGGTGCTACACATGTGCCATGACTCATGACCAGGGTCACCATCACTGTCCCTTTGGGATTCATTTTTATCAGAAATAAGCAAGCAAGATGGCTATAGACCGTCATGTGCAGTGAAGTGACACTTAAGATGTCTTAGATGGCCTCACTCCTTCTTAATCATCCCCCACGGCTATAAGGCAAAGTGCATAAGGCTAGTAGACACACACACACAGGGGTGTAATCTTGCCTATCAGCTGTAATGGCATTGCTTCTGTTCGTAGAGGACTGCAGCTTTTGGAAAGATGGGGCATTGTACAAGTTGGTAGAGGAGTATGCCTGCTGTAAATGGGAGAAAAACAAAACAAAACAAAACAAAATAAAACAAAACAAATCAACAACAACAGAAAGAAAAGTGTAGGCTGAGAAGTGGAGAGAAAATGTGATTCTGGATTGGTAATTATTGAACGTTTGCTTTAAAAGAAATATATATTTTTGAATGAGAGCATCTAAGAGCATATTAGAAGTATTGGTCCCAGTCCTCCTATTGTGTAGCTATAATCTCTCATGTTTTGCTCCCTCTGGACATATTTTGAAAAAAAAAATCACTAAATCTTTGTGGCTTCTTTAAGGAGTGTGAATACATTTACTATTATGTGCATGAGGTTGATTTGAAGATTTTTTTTTTTTTTTGAGGACCAAAAAAGACAGAATTAAATGTGTGTTCCAGGGAAATTGAGAAGTGAGATGCTCTGTCAGAATGGCTTGTTCGGGGCTTAAAGAATGGTCCAACTGAGGATGATGACAGAGGAGAAATACTTGACACCAAAGACATGATCAGAAACCAGTGAATATTATGACAAGGAAGAGTGGGGACTTTGAATTCACTATAGTATTTAAAATATGTGTAAAAATCAGCACTATATAATGCCTTCTTCATTAGAAAAATTATATTAATGAAAAAGGTTACAGAGGAGATTGACAAATTTGATTTCAGAAATAGCTTACTACTTTAGTAGGACAGCTATCTATCATGGAACTAAACGTGAGACCTTGTAGTTAGAGGCAATGATGGTGCCAATGGCCCAGATTTATGTTTTACTCATGAGACTAGATGATATTCAGGAGAAAATATAGAAAGAAAAGAATCACCTGGGAGAAAACCATGAAGAATACTTCCTAGAGGTAAAGGAACCAGAACACAATAAGGAACCATTAGAGATCGGAGAACCTGCGGTTAAAGTGCTCTAGGAAGTCAGTTCTAGATTACAGTGGCTTGACACTTAACGACAGCATGGGCCGGCAGCAAAGCTCTTCGATGATTCTGGCATCAGCGAGGTACAGTCGTCAGCTTTGGTTGTTGGGTAGCATGTTTGATGGACGACAAGATCAGGGTAAGGAGAAGTTTCATTAGATGAATTCTGTTCATTCACCCACATAGCAGGGATTCATCATGTGCCTTATATCCATTGTATACAAGGATCTGAGTAAAAACACGGGGGGGTTGGGGAATCAGCAGTGGACAGGTCAGAGTCAGTCCTTCGCTAACATGCACCCCACTTTAGAAGAAGAAAAGCTACAGCTGGAAGAAAGCTTGGTTTTTCCTGATTTTAGGATACTTGGGTTTGGATGTTTTACATTGGAGATATATTTTAGGTTTTACTCATGTGCCATTGCTCGAAATCCCTTCTCCAAGGCAGAGCCTACAAAGTAGAAATTCTGTTAGTTCCCAGAAGTACCCATCTTTGCTTTGGAGCAGGGCGCCAGGAAAGACTTTGAAATATCTTGCCTGGTAACATCATGGGGCCTCCTGCTCTGGAGTTCTACCATATATCTAGGAACAAAGGAAGCAATGTAGTGAGCCCAAGAAGAAGCTGGGAAGGAGGGTTTGCTGAGTTTTCTACCTAGTCTGTTAGCCTTATATACACTGGCCCATTTTTATTTTCCTGACCCTCATTTATTTCTTGTATCCCCCTCTTTCTCTCCCCCTCTTTCTGTATGTGCACATACTCCAGCATGTGTGTGTGTGTGTGTGTGTGTGTGTGTGAGAGAGAGAGAGACAGAGAGACAGAGAGACAGAGAGAGAGAGAGACAGAGAGAGAGAGAGACAGAGAGAGAGACAGACAGAGAGAGACAGACAGAGAGAGAGACAGAGAGAGAGACAGAGAGAGAGAGACAGAGAGAGTTTGCATGTGTGGGTACATATGTGTACATATGTGTACATGTGAAGGCCTGGATTTTATGTTGGGAACTAGTCTCTCTTATGCTTCTACTGTGTTCATTGCTGGAGTGTCTCCCAACCAAACACAGAGCTCAGCAATAAGGATATTATCATTATTGCGTATCTACCTCCCAAGGCTGGATTATAGATGGATTGATATGCCCATCAGACATTTTACGTGCGCTCTGGGATCTGGAATCTTGTCCCTCATGCTCATGGGGAAACCACTTTACTCTCCCAGTCATTCCCTGAGTCCTGCAGTCCCATGGCTGCCCATGCTTCAGTCATGCTAATGCAGTAAGTCCCCATAAAAGCTCAACTGACAGGCTCTGGGGAGCCTTCTGGGCAGCTAAAGACATAGAGAGGCATAGAGGAAGGTAAATCACAAACCATCATGAAGCAGGAGATTGAGTTCCTAGACGCCACTGGGATAGACCTTCAAGACCTTTCTGGACTTTACCTGGTAATATATCCCTCCTCACTTGACTATTAATTTTCATCCTTTAATACATATTCTTTACACAACCTACAAAGGTATGTAAGTGGGTTTTGTGAGTGGAGCTGGTGAATTAATTGAGTCTCCACAGGGATGTAGTAGCTCATATCCTTCGCTGGCCAGTCAGAAGCGAAGCAGGCTGCATCTGTGCTAAGTGTCAAATGCAGGGGCAGTCTCTTGGGAACGAGCCGTCTGCCCAATGCTTTCTCTATGAAATGGAGTGTGAACAGGCAGAACCCATTACGTATGGTTCTATCGAGTCCCACAAAGGCTTCGTGTGCTTGTTCTCACCCATTCTGACCACTGTTAATCAAGAATGACATTGGCCAAAGCAGTGGTTTTCAAACTTTCTTAATGATGCGATCGACACTTTAATATGGCTATTCATGTTAGGATAACCCCAACCATAAAATTATTTTCATTGCTACTTGATAAATGTAATTTGGCTAGTGTTATGAATTGTAATATAAATATCGATATGCAGAATATCTGATAGTAAACCAGGAGGAAGGGTCCCTTAACTTCTTCCACACTGGAATTCGGAAGAAGCTGGGTTCTGGTGATAACAGCATCACCAGTACCAGTGATACAGATGTCCTCATCAGCAAGAAGCCAAAGGTGGGGCTGATGTGATGACTCAGGAGACGAAAGCCCTTGCTGCCAAGCTAATGACCTCAGTCTGATTCCCCAGGACACACATGTTGATAGGAGACAACCATCTCCTGAAAGTTGTCCACTGACAGCCACATGAGTACCAGGTCACCTGTCACATGCACAGACAAATAAATGTAATTTTTAAAAAAGAGCAAAGGCAGGGAGGCAGCAGAACAAATGTTAATTTTTACATGGGTGTTGTTACATCTGATCAAGTACCTGAAGGTATTGGACAACACCAAGCCCTCTAAAAGACAAACAAGCCCTATCAGACGATTCCAGATTTCAGTTGGGGACTAAGATCAGCCATCACGGGCAGCTAGGAAAACCCAGGCACTCTTTCCAGGCACTGCAGCTCCAATTTCAGTTGAAACACAACCCAGCTCCAAGTTCTGCTGATACTCCGTCTTCCCAGACAAGGGTTAAACCAAGGAGAATTACCTAGGACCCACAGTGGATGTGGGTTTAGATAGAGCACACCAGCAAAGGCAACTCAGATAGATTGGGAAAGAGGTAGGCTCAACAGGGGAGAGTGGAGATGAGACACAGGGGAACTGAAGAGTCAGAAATAAGAATGAGGGACATGATAGAAAGAAGACGGGATTCAATAAACCCCCCAGAAAACAATCTGCTCACAAAAACTTTTATTCTTTTATTTTCTTTTCAGCTCTGAGGGGAAAAAAATATCAGATGCTCACTATATATAACGTTAACTCAACAAACTGGCTTGTCCACGTGCAGTCTGCTTCCAATCTGATTTCTTTTTGTTTCATGGGAAGACTAATATTGCAAAGATAAATTGAAGTGTTCACATGGGGCACCGAGATTAGGAACTCTGAAGAGACATACCCAAATATTCCATTTGTGCGTAGAGAGAACTGTGAACACTTTTCCCTGCGGGTCTGAGCACAGGAGCTAAGATGGAAGCTTATAGATTAGTGAGTCCTCAGACGGAAGACTTCTTAGGGCAGCTTCTGTGGCTCTCTGAATTGTCAGTGTCTTAGGGTGTTATTGCTGCGAAGAGACACCATGACCAAGGCAACTCTCAATAGAAGAAAGCATTTAATTGGGGCTGGCTTACCGTTCAGAGGCTTAGTTCATTTTCATCATGGTGAGGAGTGTGGTTGAATGCAGGCAAATGTGGTACTGAAGAGGTTGCTGAGAGTTCTATACCCAGATCTCCAGGCAGCAGGAAGAGAACTGAGCCCCTGGCCTAGCTTAAGCATCTGAGATCTCAAAGCCCAACCCCACATGACATACCTCCTCCAACAAAGCTGCACCTACTTCAATAACACACAGCTCTTCATAGTGCCATTCCCAATGGGCCTATGGGAGCCATTATTTCATCCAAACCACCACAGTTATTATTATTAATTTTTTTTAGTACAAAAGACATCTTGGGCTCTGAGATCACATCTGAAATCAACAGCAGAAAGAGAAAATTATCTTCTATTAATAGTGAGAAGAATCAAGGGTCTCTACCAAGCATCCCAAAAGATAAAACAGCCACCATCACTAACATGAGCCCCATCTCTCATTGTTCTATATCTAGAAGGATGGCTTTAACAGCTTCTATCTTTTTGTTTCATTTTGGTATTTGATGCTACATGGTCTCAGCTACCTTAGGATAGCCTTGAACTCACTATGTAGCTGAAAATGACATTGAACTCTGCTCTTCTTGACTCTACCTCCCAAGTGTTTGGATTATAGCTCTATGTCACTATGCATGATAAATTCAATGTTGGGAGTTGAACCCATGGCCTCCCACATAGCAGGCTAATACTATATCCTCAGGTCAGGTGGTTGATCCTGGATCTCATTAATTAAAGGGTTGGGCTCTGTTTAATCAGCAACTTTTTCTTCTCTAACCCCCCTCTTCCTTCTTTTTCATTTCAAGAAATGAACAGACAAGGGGGGGTCCCTCGGAGAGAGGAGGGTCATCTTGCCCAGCTTGCTTCGGAAGGGGAAGCCTGACAAAGAGCTGCCCAGAGCAGCTCAGTCTGCAAATGACAGTGCTGTCATCTGTGGAAGGGAGATGATGACTCCTCGTTCTTCTAGAGCTGAAGTTTTGTATTGTTCTCTCACTGTTAATAACGCAGATGTGGGAGCCAACCAACTATGCCAATGATTGGCAGGAGGAAGGAAGGGGAGGAGGAGGAGGCATAGTGACTTCTGCCTTTCCCATCCTACTTTAACACAGTTCCTTATTTATCACCAGAGCTTCCAAATCCTCCTGGAGAAAGGCCTGGATGCTCCTTTATTTTTCAACTGAGGGTAGGGTAAAAAGAGAAAACCTCCCGGCATTAGTATTTTTTTTTTTTTCCCAGTGTGATGAAACATCTCCAACCAGAGCAACACGAATATTTAATTAACTAGATTGCTCAGGTGGAAAGTGTTCTTCCTGTGTTTGCATTTCTGTTTGTGTGCATGCCTGTGTAGCTGCAAGGAAACGTGTCTCTCTTCTCCCTCCATCTCTGGCTTTCATGACCTGGCTTACTAAAAGTCTGCAGATATCCTTGTCTCAGATATGATATGAGTTGTTGTGTAGGCACCTAAGATGAATAGAAAAATAAGCTATTGCTCAATGGTTACTATTGATATCAAATAATCTCTGTTACCCACAGATAAGCCTCCCCAATATCATTTACAGAGACCTCTTGGGCATATTTGCATAGGAACAACGTAACTCAAATATGGCCACCTGACCTGGCCCTAATGACCCCTTCCCTGAATATCAGATAAGAATACTGCAGATGAGGTGCAGATCTCCTCTAGACCATCACATTCCTGCTTATCCCGGTTTCTCCACACTGTTTATGACCCTCAGGGCAAGGTTGCTGGATGCCCCATGAACTGAAGATTCCAAATAGTAAGCCAGATACTGATGCGTATATTAGTGCAGTCTGCCTTCTATTAGAAAGGTTTATCTATTTGTTCAAATAATTTGAGAGTATCTTTTGTTTATGCAGAATACAACAAAGCACTATATTTGGGATCAGGAAGTTTTAATAGTGTGCTTAGTTTAGCACTGGCCATAATGTTGCTAGATGGAGAGCCATGATACAGGCAGGTTCATTGTAGTCATAGTAACCATAGGGGTTGTTGAACAGAGATACTATTACAAATGGGATGATGGCCTACGTCTATCATTAGGCCTGGGTTTTGCTACACAGGCACTATTCAAAACACACCTATGGTATCCTCAAGGATCTTAGAACCCAAGGAAGGACGATCACCAAGAAAGTAGTGAATGCAGATACGGAAACATTATGTCATGCAGTGTGTCATAGGGTATGTGCTTCTGAAGGGGATTGTGGGACCCAGAGTTGTCCTTTCTCCTTCCTGTCAAGGGCCACCCTATTCCTGAGCTTGTGAAAGATCCACTCTCATTTTGGATCTGAAATTAATGAAGCCCTCTCAGTCTTTGATTTACCACGGCAAGGTAAAGAAGCCTATCTCCTTACAAGTTTGATGACCTCATTTCTCACGTATTAGTATATCACATATTAATCTCAGTTATTTCATTGGAGTCACATGAAGCTGAGTAATTAACATTGGAAAAATCAAATGAAAATGAAATCAAACAAAATGAAAATCAAACAAAAATGAAAAAAAGATTCACGTTTCAACAGAGGAGCCCAAATGGTAGTGCTATTGGAAAGATGGTGCCAGGAGACTGACCACAGGAGAACTACCCATTGCTTCCTTTTATTGAGAGCTAGCCTACTTCCAAGCAAAACAGCCTTCATCTTCATTAGAGCAGCTGTGTCTGCTTGCAGGACTGAGCTTGTTGGCTACTCACTTTCCCTCCTAGAAGGAGGGGTTTGGGGAAGGTTATTAAATTCTTACTTGAGATTCCAGCTTTCCTCCCAGCCTCATTTTCAGGCAGTCATGCCCTAATTACCCATAGCTTTCTGGATTGGAGAGAGGCTCTGGAGCAGCGCTTCTCCACCTATGGGTCATGACCCCTTTTGGGGTATTGAATGTCCTTTTCTCAGGAGTCACCTAAGGCCATCAGGAAATGCAGATATTTACATTACAATTCATAAGGGTAGAAACATTACAATTATGAAGCAGCAATGAAAATAATTGAATGGTTGGGGCTCACGATAACATGGAGAGTTGTCTTAAAGGGCCACAACATCAGGAAGGTTGAGAACCACTGCTCTTGAGTACATAGGCTGGTGAAGGCTGGGGGAAGGGGGTTCCATATATTCAGCCATCATTCATGCTGGGTGAAGTTTTTCCAATGTGGCTACTTTGTGACCACCAAGGCTCTTGTCAATAACCCCTCGCCATGCTCTGTAAGTAAACTCAATAACCCGTTGGCTCCCCATGGTGAGCACAGGTAGAACTGTGTTGTGATTGGTTGTGATTGGAGCCTTATGTGGAGGATATAGATGTTTTTGTCTCCCCAGCGAAGGAGGTCTCAGAAAATATTCATTGTGCAAAAGATTGGAAAAATGGATTGTGCCAGGAAAGTAATTATGAAGGAGAAAATGATTTCCTTGCTCCATATTTAACAAACATCTATGAAACCATAAACCATTGTGAAGATTCAAGTTGACACTACTTGTTGGCCTCTGCCTATCTTTACGACTTGAAAAGACTCTTAGGTTCTGCTTTCGGTATACAGTTGGGGCAAAAAGCTGATTGCGAGCTTTGATGTCCAAAAGAATCAGAGTTGGCGGCCTCCACATTCATCGCTCAAAGCACACGCTGGGGTCCTAAAGGTAGAGGTAGAAACCATAGCTGACTGACTCCAGAGTTGCTGTCAGCACCGTTTCATGGAAACGACCCACTGGCTATTAAAGCCAATTGCTTGTTGGTACCAAGTACCTAAGCCAGAACTATCACCCTCTTCAGGAGAGTGGTGGTTAAAATGGTATCCGAGCTCTGGAAGCTGCCTGGATACCATCTCATGGAGTATCTTAGTCTGGGGATACTTGCTTCTTCATTTCTTTCTCTTTGTTCTTCCATTGTGCTTTTCTCCCTTTCCCTCCCCTCCCCACCCCTCCCCTCCCCTCCCCTCCCCTCTCCCTATGCCAGCTTTTCTAGGTAATGTGTTATCTCTGCCTCGCTAGCTAGCATTCAGTCGGCATTTATTAATCATTTAATAAGTGATTGGCAATTCCTAGCCTCAGGAAATACAATAATGAGTAGCACAGTCTGCATGGGAGGAACTCTGAGTCTAGAATCGGAGGGCAAGTTTCACACCTATTATTTTAATAAATGCCCCAAATTATTGAGATGGTAATGTGTACGGCGTGCTGAAGAGGGGTAAAGAGAGAAGGTATAGGTTGCATAGATATGTTTCCGTTTTCTTGGTAATGACCTAGCTTTGAGGATTGGGCTGGCATGATAAAAATATCTGTCTGTATTAGTCAGAGAAGGATTGGCTTCTGTTCTCATGAGTCTGCCAAGCTCAAAAATCTATAAGGCAAGTTGGACAGGAATTTAGGCAAAAGCTGACATTGTGGGCTTGAATCAGAAATGCGCAGGGAAGGCTGGGAGCTCAAGTCAGATTTTTATATTACTTTTGAGGCAGACATCCTTCTCCTAGGTGATTCCAGTTTTGTTCTTCAGGTCCACAACTTACTGGATAACGCTCAGCCTCATTCGCAAAGTTGCCCCCTTTCATCAAAGCTAACAAATTCTTTGTCATTTTGAAGACAATCTTTTAAAAGGCTGACCTCAAACTTGCTATGTGACTGAGGCTGACTTTGAACCCCTCATTCTTCCATGTCTCATTCCCAAACTCTGAGATGATAGGTGTATACCACCATGCTCAGCTAGCCAATGGGTTAATCCCATCCATGAAATACTTGCATGGCAGTGTCTCCTAAGAATGTGATCAGGCAACTGAGCACCAGACCCTAGCCAAGCTGACACAGGAGGCTAACAATCCAGCTACCTGTTTGTAGCTTTCCCCTCCACATCTCCACAAAATCTTTGTGTCTCCACAAAGAATGGAGGTACACAGTGAACGCCACTGTGATAACACTTTGGGTCAAGCTGGGCGTGGTGGCTCACGCCTTTAATCCCAGCACTCAGGAGGCAGAGGCAGGCGGATTTCTGAGTTCGAGGCCAGCCTGGTCTACAAAGTGAGTTCCAGGACAGCCAGGGCTACACAGAGAAACCCTGTCTCAAAATACCAAAAAACCAAACAAAAAAAAACCCCACTTTGGGTCAAACATAATCAACTGAGTGACAACTGCACAATGGAATTCCACCAGAGAGATAATGTTCTGGTTTTAGACATAAATGCTTTATTGACCATATTAAAACAGAGGACATCAAATGAAAATCTCTTCAAGAATATCTAGGTCTTTTGTTTTCCCCCATCGAGGTGAGAAGTGGGCTTTGATTTAACAGTCTTGCAACAACAATGTGGATGTGGGGGATGGAGGATGCTTCAGTGAGTGGTAGGCAAACTTTTTCTGCCTTTCTAGATCAAAGTTAGAGGAGAGACTGAGAATGTATAATGGTTACAACTGGCAGATACATTTGGGTAACCCCTCTAGGAGAGCAACTCAGCTCTACTTCTCTGGTTCTGGCTAGAATGAGGATAATAAACACCTAAACAACACCAGGCCCAGATCCAAGGAATGGGCTCTTGTCATGAGTCCATGAACTAGAGCGCCCTGTGTTACAACACATCCTGATGGACTCTCCTCCACTTAGTACCAAAACCTGCTCAGTACAATATGTGCGCTTGAATATCCACCCCAAGATTAGCAGTATGCAAGCTCTAGGGAAATGCCGCTTCACCACTGTTCTGGGAGTAGCATACAGCAGATCAAAAGCTGCAAAGGCAGGCAACTCACACCAACACTACCATCCAAGGATGGAGTGTGATGCCATTTGGGGGTTTAAGAGAATGAAATAAATTCTTTGCAGATTCTTCCTTCTGGAATCAAGACTTCAAATCATCACTGTGGATTTGAAAACCCACACAGACTAACACAACATTTGCCCATGGTGACCAGGGTGAATTTTGAGCAAATAAACAGGGTATGTTCCTCCTGTGTATTTATTGTACTAGAGAAAGGTGAACTGAATGTGTTATGGACCCATTTACGGTTACCCAATGATTTATTGTTTTGCAAGGTGCCAGGTAGTTAGTTTATCTACAGTTCGATTATGAGATGAATAATCCAATTAAATGAGAAAATAACAAGTTTAAAAACAATCCTCAGATTGAAGTTTGATATTCATTAACATGTAGTCATTGTGAGCATAGCATGTATTGTTGAGTACTTAAGACAGAAAACTTTCTGGACAGATTTGTTTTTTGAGTTTTCATATATAGCCGATGTACATAAGAGATTTATGTTTTCTACCATTTTAGTAAAATTACATTTAATTTTACATTCTCTGGATTATTACTGTCAGCAAATAACTAGAAATATTAATCGCAGCAATCATTTGATAAACAAAGCCAAGAAATATATACAATATATATTTTATGGCTGACATATATAACATATTATAAATTATAGCTTTAATAGCTGCCTCAAAGCAAAATATGGAGGCATGCTATTGAACGTTAAGTATATTTTATATTTTGTAGTAAAAACCATTACTATACCGTATTTTTCTCATTAAGACTGAGTTTTTGTCATAATAAATTATGTGTATTCATGTGTCTATATGTGCATGTGTATGTTATGTGCTCATAAGGGCAGTGCCTATATAAGCCTAAGAGGGTATTAGATTTCCAGGAAATGGAAGTACAGGTGGTTGTGAACATGGCTACTGGATGGAGCTCAGGTTGTCTACAAGAGCCATCTTTTTCTAAACCCCCTTCTTCAGCCTGAAAAAAAAAACATATCTGTTAGGGGATAAGAATGATACAACCCATTTTACTGATTTTTTTTTCAGTTTTATTTATGACACTTGAACATTTTGAAATAGGATATGTGGGCCTCCACTTGTACCTGTGATGCAGGACTGCTAAGAACTCAGCCAGCATCTTGGACGAAGTATTGATGTCCTTTCAGGGTACCACAATTATTCTGAGAGACACACAGCACTTTTTTAAGTTCCTGGACTAGGGGGTGAGCTGGTGGGAGGCAGACCACATATCACTTCTCTCTTCCCTTCTACCTCCTTCCACAAGTAAGCCGTCTTCATTTCTTCTTAAGTGTAGGAAAATGTAAATTCAGGATAATTACGTAGGTGGACCTGGAAGGGTAGAAATAAGGTATAAGTAAATTATTGAAATTAGCCCCCAGAAATCATTCCATGAAAGGGGACATTTGAGCTGGATCTATATGAAGATGAATAGGACTCCTCCAGGTGGACTGGCTCTGTGGGGGAAGAGGTGTACTAGGAAAAGACATAAAGGCATAAGAAACAGGTTGTGCTCACAGTATTTCAAAACATCCTCATGACTAAAACACTAGGTGGGAGGGAGGAAGTGGAGAGAAAAACTGAAATACCAGAACCGGATGGGTCTTGCGTGTCTTCTTCCAAAGAACATGGATACTCTCCTTGACCCGAAGAGACACCCAGAGGGAAGACATCATTGAAGAAGTCTAAAGCAGGTGAGCGAACATGACTTTGGTTAGTGGGGAAAAAAGTAGATGATTCAAGAACTCTGGCTTTCCAATCTTAGCATGATAACTACTTGGAAGGCTTCACGAAACGCAGATGGCTGGGTCCCACCTCCAGTTTCTGAATCAGGAGTTCCAGGGTAGAACTCGGGAATCTCTGTTTCTAACAATTCCTGACCGATGGGAGGCTGCTGAGATGGGCACCATGTACTAAGAACTACTAGCCAGCATGGCAAGCTGGCAGTGCAGAGTGCACAGGGGTGATAGGGGAGCCGTGATCTGAGAAAGCACTCTCCCCTCCCCAAAGCAAAATCAGCAGTGGTAAGAAAGTCCAAAGGATAAAACTATGTCAGCAGGGGAGGGGATGACCAGACGGAAGATTCCCCCAGGGCAGCAGGTGTGACCCTCAGTGTGTTATAGAGGCAGCAGTGACAGTGCTACCTGGGAGTTTTAAGAAATAGTGATTGATAGCTTTCAGAGAACCTAGAAAATGAAGAACTGTTAAACATGATTCTGTTCCTGCATCGATCATCTATCTATCTATCTATCTATCTATCTATCTATCTATCTATCCATCCATCCATTTTCTATCTATCTATCCACCCATTTTCTATCAAATATATTATACATAATTATATATAACATTATATATATATAGATATAGATACATAGAGATATCTATCTATCTATCTATCTATCTATCTATCTATCTATCTATCTATCTATCTATAGAGAGAGGAGACAGTCAGTCAGACAGACAGACAGACAGACTGAAGCAGAATCCAAACGAGGGAATGCATGAAGCAAATATCTTGTGTGCCCAACCCAAGAGGTTGACTCATCTATAAATTAACATTAGTTCCATTAATAGAAAATATATCAATGCGACCAGCAAAGGTAAATACTTTTAAATATGTTTACTACTTCGAGGTAATATGTTAGTAAGATGTGCATCTGTAATAATCAACACATCTTCATGATTCTATCACTTTATATGCATTTAGATTAGGGATTGAGCTCTGGGGGAATACCTCAAATTTATGACTTCACACTTGCTTAAAGTTTTAAGTTTTGCCATTTAATGACAAAACTGCCAGGATGGGCTTTTTTTTTTTTTTTTTTTTTTAAATTTCATCACTTTCTATTATGTGATTTTTGTTTGCAATGTATTCAAATATATGTGAGTATTGAAAACTCATTTAATTATATGTATTTGGGGTGTGTGTATAGGCTTCAGCTAGAATGTGTGTGGTCTGAGAAAAAGTTGTAGGAATTAATGCTTTCCTGCATGGGTTCTGAGTGTCAAACTCAGCTCACCAAGCTTGTAAACAAGAGTTTTTACCCACGGAAGCACCTCACTGTCCCATGACTTTAAGTGTAAGTTCAGCAAATTGATGTTTCTCTTTCCTGTGGAGAATGAAATAACTTGACATTTGAAACAGTTATGGAAATACATAGGGGCATGTGTACACACATGCTCTCTCTCTCGTGTGTGTGTGTGTGTGTGTGTGTGTGTGTGCGCGTGCGCGCACACACACACACACACACACACACACGCATGCAGAGAGTGAGAGTGAGAGAGAGAGAGAGAGAGAGAGAGAGAGAGAGAGAGAGAGAAGAGAGAAGAGAGAAATAGAAAGAGAAAAAGAGAAAAGAGAGATATTAAGAGAGGTTGGGAGTTGATGGATAACTGCTCTTTTAATTTGTAAAAGTAGGTACAATTTAATCCAATATAATGAGCTCCCAAATACAATATTTTCCATTTCTGAATTTTTACAAATAGATCCACATAACAAAAAAATTTAAATATGTGTAGGCTGTGCTGTTTCAACATGGCAGGCCATCAAATATGGGCGGAGTGGTTTGTTTTTTTGGCCTCTGGCAGATTTTTAGTTATATAGTGCAGGCAGGTGTGATTCACACATTTTATGAATTAATTCTAAAGCGTTTCGTAGGCAATTTAAGTTACTAATTAGGTTACTATGGCAATTTTTTTAACATGGTTGGCATTCTATTGGCATCATGATTTAAAAGGTCAGAATATAAAATACAATTGCAATAAATCGTTCAAACTTTAAACTTCATATTGAAATATTTACTTTGGTTCCCTTAAGGGCACTGATTTTTAAACTGGAAAACTATAGCATGTCTGACTAATATATAATAATATAATAGCATGCTGACTAATGCAGCAGCATTCCAATAAAACTCGCATAGATACAACTAAAATGTAAAATTCTCAATCATTTTACATAGCGTACCCACCCTGCCTTTGTACCCTCTTTCATGGCCATGTTTAGGCATGTATTTGTACGCGTTGAAGAACGATGCACATTCTTCAATACTGAGAGTGTCCTGCTCACCTTGCGCAGTATTGTGACAGGTGCGGGAGCCTGTGAAAGAAAAGCCTCAGAACACGGAGAGAAAATGGCCCTTCTGAAACTGGGAAGGAGTACTGAGCACAAGACAGCAGTGCGTTCTTCTGGGAGGGAGGTTTGACAAGTTCATTAATTAGTCCTTTCCTTTCCCTAAGCATTTCCACCTCTCAATAGGCAAACAGGAATCCAGTGTCCTCTGCAGTCCAGACAATGACAGCCAGCACACCTTCATGTCATTTGGACATGCTTTTTTTTTTTTTTTTTTCTTCAGACTTTAAGGAAACAAACAACAAATGTGAAGAAATGCTGCGGCAGGCCCTGAATGTCACCACCCAGGGTAGCAAATACTTGAAATTCGCAGCCATGCCATTCCATAAAGCATGGGGAGGGTGGATGGAGGAGATTCAGATATCAGAAGACAACAGTGTGAGCATTCTAGGTAGTTTAAAAGAGAAAACTACTAAATTATAACTTTCTTTTTCTCCTCACCCTACGTTTGAGTCTTTCCTACATCCAGGATATTTCAGCTGTTGGAAATATCTGTTATTTGGCGGAACAGGTATTTTCAATAGCTATTCAAATTAGAAAGTCAAATTGTGATTATAATTAAGGTATAGACATCCCAATAGAGTTTGGAGCTTGTGTGAGTGAAGGAAAGTAGTGGCTCTGGCCTGAGACAGGACTGTTTGTTATGAAAACTATAACTGGTTGCCCAGAGAGGGGCATGAGCAAGGACAGAGGGTTTCTCCATTGTCTTGGTATGGTGTAACGAAGTGACATAGGATTGGGTAGAGAGCATGGAGCATGGATGTTGGTGTTTCCCAGATTCAGAGATGGAAAGGGGACAGATGGAGTCACCAGTGGATTTAATATATGGAGCAAGATGATTTCCTTACTTATAGATTCCTCTGTAGCTCACATGCTGGCACTTCCTTCTCAGGCTCCTCTCCTAGCCCTTAATCCACTCACAGGAACTCCCCCTGGCAGAGCCCTACCATAGTTCCTTAAGGAACCCCATGCTAATCTCTTCACTATTAGGCTTTCAAGCAATGACTCTCCAGGGACACAGACATTCAGAGTTGAATAGAGGCAAGAGAGAATGATATGGAGTTGGAGACAGACCAGGAGGAAGAGGGTGAGCCATATCGAAGGTTCATGGCAAGGGTAGCAATTAGGAATTTTCTATGGATGTTTACCGTATAGCAGGAAATACTCCATCATGGGAAACAAGCACAAGAGGGATAGAGTCACAGCACAAGAAGGCACAGTGATGTTTGTGTGTATGTGTGTGTGTGTGTGTTTGGGGCCAGGGGGCATACAGGTCCTTGCATGACAGGTGCCACAAAAGACTGGAATTTGCCCTGGAATGTTTTCTTCATTGCAGTGACTTGATGAGTAGGTGCCACTGAGCAATGAGAGGATAGGCAGACAACAAGGACATAAAGAAGATTCTGGATGACTTTTTATTGTGTCCAGATGTAGCAATAAGGAGATTCTGGGCTGGAGATGGGAAATCCCAGCCAAGTCAGTGGTGGCGAGAGATGACAAGGTTGCCAAGATACCCATCAGTTCAGGCCCGAAACCCTATTGCTGTGAGGATTAAGCTTCCAGCCCAGGGAATTTTCTCATTAATTTCTTTAATTAAAAGCTTTATTGCTCACAGTAGGACCCAAACTGAACAACACAAGGCCATGCTATGTGCCTTGCTTTTCCAAACCCTTAAATCACTCACAGGCTTAATGTAATGTTGTCAAGGGAGAGGCATTGTCTGGCCTGAAGTACCTCTGCAACCAGAACCGAAGAGGGTAGAAGCCAATAGTGATTAGGAGGAGAGATGGGGCTCGAAGTAATTGCAGGATTCCAGGTGAAATCGCAGTTGCCCACTATTAATGGGAACAGAGCTCAATTTTAAAGGATTTTGCAATGTGTTTCTGTGTGATGGAGAAGGAAAATATGATTGAAACAGGTACAAGACATCAGGAGGACCTGGATCTCAGCACCCTGCTAGATATGTTTCCTAAGATCTATGATGTGGAGCTGAAGATGCTAGGCTGAGAGTTTCAGATGGAGGTTCAGAAGCTAAGAGCATATGGAGACCCTTAATCACAGTGTGAGTGAGTGTGAAGGTTTACGTGGGGTTTTTTATTATGAGCTCCCAACCTTTTTCAGTGCTCCTGGGGAGATTCCCTGAAGAGGAGCCTGGAGATGTTTAACAAAAGTAACGGAATGCATATAGAAAGATCCGTATGGATGATTTTATTCTATTGCTGTTATTACCATATAGACACATTCTCAAGCTGTAGGCTGGTTTGTGGTGTAGCCTACCATAGGGAGACAAATGGGAGCTGGCTTTTCTATTTGTGTCAGAGAAAATATAAAACAAAGTCATTCAGCATGGAAAGATGAGACTTTATTTTAAATGAGGATCACATTGTGCTGCTATAAAATAATCTAAAGGGAAAAAAGAAGGAAGACTCATAGGTAAGTCATAACACTGTAGAAGCAGAGTTGGCTCTATGCTCAAATGTTTGCTGCTGTCGATACTGTGAGAAGAGGAGATCGTGTGTGAGTGTGTGTGTGTGTGTGTGTGTGTGTGTGTGTGTAGAGGAGGAAAAGGGAGAGGGATTTTGATTATTAGATTTAGCACTTATTAATTATTTCTTTATATTTTAAGAAAAAACCTGTTGGTACCTCTCAGCTAAAGTTACATATTTCCCCAAATTAAGACTAACTACCCTCTGAAAGAATATTGAAATTTCAGAGCCAAAGACAGCTCTCTGGGACAGTAAAGTCTTACTCAATATTCCGGTCATATATTTGCCTCTTATTTAATTCCCTCTGATTTATTTTTCTCATCTCACAAATCAGAAACTCTGGAGCTATAAATATCCTGAGGGAAATCACGACGTAATTCTGAAGTTCATCAGTTTTCAGTCATCTCTTGCATTTGCTGTGGTTTCTCAGTCTATGTCGCATGTTTACTATTTAGGATCCGTGCACAACACTCACCACCACCTTGTTTCTCCTTCCAAACTTCACAGCTCATTTCATCTACCTTGGTTAGGGTTAACTGTCAACTTGACAACTATCTGGGAAGAGAGCTTCAAGCTGAGGAATTTCCTCAATAGGATTCGTCTGTGACACTGTCTTGATAGTCAACTGGTGTAAGAAGATCCAGCTCTCTGTACTAGTTCCTAGGCAAGGAATTTCTTAATTTGTAGAACAGGAGAAAGCTATATGAGAACAAGCAAGTAAGCAAGCAAGCGTGCGTGCGTGCGTGCGTGCGTGCGTGCGTGCGTGTGTTCACCATTGAAGGTGTAATGTGGCTTAGCTGCTGAAATTCTTGCCATGACTACCCCAAAATGATGGACTGTAACATTGAATTGTAAGCCAAACCACTCCCCCTTTCCTCTTTTGGTTAGGATAGCTTATCAGAGCATTAGAAATGAAACCAGAACAGTAGCTAAAACATATAAAATTGTATGATAAAATGTCAATATTGATTTTATTATATTTCTATCAGACTAGACCTTGTTGAGCTCAGAATATGAACTCTCCTTCACAGGCTCATAGACTGGGTGTCTTTGTGTGCCAAATGGTAGGCTTTAGAGATTGGATCATGGAGGCTCAGATCCAGTCAGTGGATTAATGAATTGATGCATCTATAATATTATGTCATTAGGAGGAGGTGGATGAAAAGTAAAGGATGGAAACTGACTGAATGTTTTATTGCCATGAAAAGACACCATGACCATGGCATCTCCTATAAAAGAAAGCACTTCATTGGGGCTGGCTGACTGTTTTAGGGCTTTAGTCCATTTTCATCATGGTAGGAATCAGGGTAGCACACAGGCAGACATGGCACAGGAGAAGTAGCTACACATCTGCATCATCTGCAGGCAGAAGGAAGACAGAACCCCAGACAGAACCCCAGAGTCTTATTTGAGCTTCTAAAACCTAGCCTAGCTCTAGTGACACACTTCCTCCGAGGCCACACCTCCTAGTCCCTCTTGAGCCCTGCTACTCACTGATGGACACACATTCAAATGTATGAATCTACAGGAGCCATTCTCATTAAAATCACCACAGTGCCTAGTGGAAAGCAATAGGTCTCTAGGGGACCTTGGGTGTTGTATTTTCCCTGGCTCCTTCATGTCCTCTCTCTGTTTACTGTAGGTAGCCTGTACCATAAGCTCTGTCCCACCATCATAGACAAAGGTGAGGAGAGGGATAACATCTCTGAAACTGTATGTCCCCTTAAGTGTTTCAGGGACTTTGCTATAGATAAAATGATGCTAACATATATCTTAAGAGAAACATGTAAGAGAAGTTTATTATTTAAATGAGGAAATTGTAGTCTAACAAAATGATCAAGGTCAGACAAGATGAGTGGAGATGGTTTGGAGGGAAAATATTCAGGAAGCTGAAAAAACTTCAGCTAAATGTTAGAAATGGTACAACTATCTGAAAGTAAGAGGTATAGGAAATAAGGATAATCAAACTCTTGCAACATTTTTATGAGAGGGTTGATGACACAGGAGCAGAGGAAAACTAATACAGATATATGCCAGGGGACAATGAGGGACACTTAGAAAGATACAGTGGTACTTATCACATGCATTTCTTGAACTCCTTGTCAAATTGCCAGCTTGTGTTGACCCCAGTTTCTTCTGGAGTATCTGAAGGCTGCAACACATTTGTGTTCTTTCTCTAAAATTTCTCAAAGAGACAAGTTGTGTATCTAAGGTTCCATATTGTTCAGCAGTGCAGAAAATATATAGTTCTAATGAAAAAAGTGACTTTGAGAATTGGTTGTATCATCTGACAGAAAAATACTGTTTTCACCCAAGGTAAGTGTCTGAGAGTCAGGTCCCAGATCATCCACCTGTAAATTCTTAGTTTTACCACAATATAATCTCCTACCATTCACTTTAAAGGACTCTACAACTAACAGAGCATGATTACAGTAGTTAACTATTTCACACTTCACTTGTGTGTATACTAAATTTTAGTGATTTTTCATCTCTCAGTATCTCATCTCATCCTCTTCCCTCTCCCACTGAAATCCTTTTTCCTAAAATGTTTCTGTGTATGCATATATGTGTGTGTGTGTGTGTGTGCATGTGTGTGTGTGCATGCATGTGTGTGTGCATGCATGTATGTGTGTGTGTGTGTGTGTGTGTGTGTGTGTGTTTATGAAGCATTTGGTTTGTAGGGTTGCATTCATGAGGACTATTTTCTGGACCACAGACAATTTACCAGTGGTTAGCTTGAAATTTTTAAAAAATATTCTATGGTTATTTTTTGCTACATATTCTGAGGCAGATAGAGTTGTAAAAAAAAGTATAGTTGTAACAAGTGTAAATTTTCAATTTTTAAGGTCATTTGTTTTTAAAAAATTTAAGCGTATAGATATTTTGCCTGTATGTAAGACTGTGAGTCACATGACTGTTTGATGCCATCAGAGACCAGACAAGGGCATTTCATTGGATTCCTAGAACTGTAGTTGTAGATGATTGTGAGCTGCCATGTGATATTGAACCTGAGTCCACCGGAAGAGCAGCCAGTGCTCTTAAGAGCTGAGTCATTTGTCTACCTTCACTGTTCAGTTTCTTTTAGAACTTTGAATTATAAAAAGCTTGAATGATTAGCTATTACTCTAAACTATATTTAATTATGGTTTGACATGTATTTTAAGATGTATCTTAACCACTTGCTCAGGATATACGTTCAATTATTTCAGAGGAAATGTGAGCAACATGTTTATTAAAAGTTTTGCATTTTCTGGTATGTGCTCTTGGCTATACATGTAGTATTTTATGAATTCATTGTATCATACTGAATGTCTTCTCATGGGATTTTATTATACCACAAGTAATCTGGCTTGTATGATGGTTTTGTCAACAGAGCACGCAAGAAGTGGTGGGCATGAATGGGACCTATCAGGTTAGAAAAAATATTTCCTCAATAGGAGCAAAGGCCAGACAGTGTGGGTGTGCCAACCTCTTGACTCATTCTTTTCTTATCTAAAGTGGTAAATGGATTTAAATATCACAACTGACAATTCTGTAATTGCCCTTGGATAAGAGTCAAAATGCCCAGGCAAGTGGTTCTCATCTGACCTTGAGGAAGCACAGAAGCAGAATTGTTGAGACACCGTTTCCGGGACTATATCCGACAGTGATGACTCTTGCCTTAAACAAATCTTTTCATGTTTCCAGATCTCAGTTCTCACATCTGTGAAAGAGGGCGTTTGCCAGATGGAATCTAAGATGCTCTGATTCTAACATTCTGTGCTTCTGCAACTGGCCTCCATCTCATGAATGGGCTCTGGGGCATGCATGCCTGATGTTTACAGTTGCTCTTTTGTGAATGAAAGCAGCCTGTCCTGTCATTAGCACCTATCTTGATGTTCAATAGGTTCACATTTCCAATATTGCCTTTCTACTTTCTACTAGAACAGGAATCATTTAGACTAGGATTCTGGTTTGGTGAGGGTTTTTTTGTTTGTTTGTTTTTTTGTTTTTTTTTTTTTGTTTTTATCAGCCATGGCTGTTGGTTCATAAAGCATCGCCATATAGAGAAAGTCGTATTTTATATGCCAAGGGAACTTTTAAAATGAGCATTAAAATCTACCTTTGTATGAACACATACAGAAGCTGACCTGATTTTAATTTGTGTTGGTAATAATTATTGCCACTTTGGTAGACTCTGAACTTTTCAAGCAATATAAATAAATGTGGTAATAATTAGAAGGAAACTGCTTTGTTTAAATAAAGTTCATGGTGGACTTGAGTATTCAAAAGTAGGAATCTCAGGCTAGCAAGACAGTTCAGCAGCTAAAGGCACTAATTGCTGTGGTTGATGACCTCAGTTTAAACTCTGAAACCCATACAGGACACAGTGAGGGACTATACTTGCAAGTTGCCCTTTGAACTGCCCAAGCACACACACTCACACATATACACACAAATGCATAATTTTAAAATAGGTAAATATACTAATTAATTAAGAGTGGCTCTTTCTGCTATTGATTTTTGGTTCAGTAATCCATGAAGCCTTTAGATCACCAAGGGGCAGGGACTCCTAACCTTCCATCTCATCTGACATTTCCTGAGAGCCATTCTCCTTTCCAATCATTACCTACCAACTTGTTCCTGGTAACATGTCTCTAACTGTGTTAGATCTCCTCTGGCAGATGGGCGTCTGTTCCTGGGCCACACTGATGTGCAGACACCCAGCCTGTAGTCTCTGCCTTAAACTCATTACTGTGTTCAAGGTTGGCCTATATCCATATAAAGTCTTTGCTATTGTTTTTCTGTCTTCCGGAGTTTGGTCTGAAGGAGAAGGAGCCTCCACCAAGGCACGTGCAAGTCCCTGTAACAATTCCCTCCTGGTCAAAGGACCTAGATTATCTGACACTTACAAGCTACAATTTTCACTCTTTTTTTTTTTTTTTTGAAGTGCTCTGTAAGTACGTAAGTAAGTAAGTAAGTAAGTGTAAGGCTAACTGCATTTGGGAAAGAACAAAACACTTGTAATAGACAATGAATAAAGTAAAACCAAAGTGCCTGGGCCATTTCACAATTGTTTCTCTCCATACAATAAATTTGTCTCTAAGTAGAATGTGTTTCCGTGGAAGGCATAGATTTCTTATTATGTAAACATAGCCTGATGTGTCCTGGGGTACTATTAGGAGGCATGTTATGCAACCTAGGTTATTATATGTTAAGGCCTCAGGCATCTCATTTGAACCTCATCAATTCTTCAGTGCCCCATAAAAATATTTTAAAGTTCTTTACTGGGAGTTGAGAGATTGCTTAGTGGTTAAGAACACACTACTTTTGAGGCAGACTTGAGTTCAGTTTCCAGCACCCATATCAGGTGACTCAGACCGGCCTAGAATTCTATCTCCAGGGCGATCTGATATTGCTGACCTCTGCAGGCACCTTCACACACACACACCTGTACCTCACCATGAGCATAATTAAAATAATAAAAGTATATCTTTCAAAAAAAAATCTTTACCTCACAACAGCCTATAACTAACTCCAGACTCCAAAGGAGCCCAAGACTTTCTTCTGGCCTTTCTAGGAATTCCATGCACAACTAAAAATAAAGTAAATCTAAAAAGAACAGAACTGAGCTAAATACATGAACAGAATAGCAATTATTTATATTTGTTTCAATTATAATAAAAAATTAAACATTTCTGGAATTAAAAAAAAAAGTAAACTCCTTCCCTTTCTTAGGTTTTCTGAACAGTTATCTAGACTCTTGCATCTCTTGTTTGCCTGGTAAATCTACATATTTCTTTGGAATGTGGCTGTATTTGGAGATGAAACCATTAAAGAGGTGGTTATGATAAAGCTGAGTGAGACCTTCCTGTGATGTGAGTGGTATCGCATCAGAGAAGGGAATTTGGATACTCAGAGATCCCAACATTGTGTACAAGAGTTAAGCAAGGCTTTGTAAGGGCAGAGTGGTAATATAACCCTTGCAGGCACCGGAGAGAGGCCTCACAAGAAACCATATGCTCCTTTACCATTCCAGACTTTTAACCTTCAGACTTGAGAGCTTAAAGCGAACCTAGCTTAATACTATTTTGTGGGTACAGGTCCACAACTTTGACTTACTTCTGTCTGAAGGTCAAATTATAATTTCCCTCAGGGTTAGGCCTTGTGTATAGACCTGTTCCATCTCTTCTTGCCACAGAGCGTGTCCAGTCTTACCATTGGGTTTGTTTTCTAAATAACGGCAATAATAATTTCTAATGCAGACTTGTGATTTTTCATTCTTCTGAGCTTTAATTTCTACCCTTTAAAGTTTTTCAGAAAACTGTCAAGACCAGAGGCTGGGTGACTTGACATTGTAACAGATTAAAAAAAAATTACAGGTTGATACTTCCCACCTTTTAAGATAGCACACTGGAATACCTTTCCTTCAGTAAATCTGTAATGATGATTCTTTGAAAAGATTTAACTTCATCTCAATATTGCCTAATGCAGGCTTCCCCTGCCTACGGAATGTAATATGAATGGATGCTTAGAAACTGCTATATGTAATTATTCCTTAGTTCTAGAGTAGATATCAAGTCACGTATTACCAACTGACACATGGAATAAAATTTTAAAATAGGCATTCAGGTCTTCTAACATTTATTGCTTCTTTATTATCCATTTACATTTCTTTCTAGAGAGTGGTACTCTGAGACTGTTTTTCCCTACTGTAGTACTTAACTTTAATAAAACCATCAGAATAAGGTTACAATAATAAGGGCATTCAGTTCTCTGAAAGAGTGGATTAGAATCTATGAAAATACATGGCTGGCTTTCTGCCACAAAGATTAATGATTAGGAAATAAGTCTATACATTTTAAACTCTACCATGCTACATACTAGAAATGATACAGAGGATAGCAAGCTGTGGCCTCATGGAATTTAAGATCAAGGTGGGAAGACAGAATTTAATACATTAACTATAGGGCTGGAGAGATGGCTCAGTGGTTAAGAACACTGACTGCTCTTCCAGAGGTCCTGAGTTCAAATCCCAGCAACCACATGGTGGTTCAGCACCATCTATAATGGAATCGGATGCCCTCTTCTCATGTGTCTGAAGACAGCTACAGTGCACTTACATATAATAAACAAATCTTTTAAAAAATACATTAACTATAATTCCATAGCTTTTAAGGGCCTAGAGATATGGTACAGTGGCGAGACCATTTACTTCTTGCAGAGGACCCAGCTTACTGCCTCAGAGCCCATAATAAAAGACTCCAAACTGCCTAGAATTCAGTTTTAGGGGATCTGATACCCCTTTCTGGTCTCTTTGGATACTACACACACACATGGCACATACACACACACACACACACACACACACACACACACACACACACACACAAATGCTCAAATCTTATAAAGTAAGCATACCAAAAATGTCGTGTGACAATTCTTGTCTAAATGTTAATTCTGCAAAACCATTTTCTAGACATAATATGTAGAGTAGATAGGAATAAGTCTAGGAAGGCAGTCTGTGTTGACACTGGTTACTCTAACTGTACCTTACTTTAATGATATGAAAAACTTCATAATACTGTCTTGCAACTTTAAAACAAAGAAATATTTTTTTTTAAAAAATTGCTCATTCCTTTTTAAGACAAACACAATTAAATGCTAGCTTGGACACATAGAAGCATCTGTTCTCACTTATTTTACCCCCACTAGTTTCGCCCACTCTATAAACAGCAGTCCTGGGATGGCTCTTGTTTCTCTGAGTATTTGGTCTCCAGTTTGGTTTTCAGTCTGCTGTGAGTTATATGGTTGGCTCACCCAAACTCTTCTTGTATGTGAGGTTTCCCACATTTCCTTTTCCTTCTTATGCGCTCATCTATTGAGAAGCTGGGCTTTCTCTTTCTGCTTTCATCGGTCCTCCAGGCACCTTGCAGATGTTTGAAAGAACGTTTTATGTCATTTTCTCATAGTCTGTTATCTCTTTTTGGCAGAAAGATTGATCTTTCTACCTGTGCTATCAGGAAGACAATGTCACTAACAAACAATTTAATTCTCCTTTTCCCATTTCCATTATTTTAATAGTTAGGGAATAATTGTTATCCTTATGCAATTGATTAAGACAATGATAATTTCCACGGTTTTTGTTTTTTCCCTATTGCTACTCCCTGTATATATATGCACAGAAGAGAGAAGTATCTATCTTTGAAGAAAGGACATTGTCATCCAAGAGCTGAGCTTGAGTGGCTTGCATTGGAGAGCTGAGAGACTATGGTCTAAATAATGAAACACAGGAAAGGAATTGTCATTTATGCTTGTAATCCCTGTATTCTCCAAGCAGCCAGGATGATCTGGGGAAGGCTGGGATAACGAAAGAACCTCTCTAAACAAGACAAGTAAGTGATCTTAAGGCTGAGGCAGGAGGGATGGAGACGAAGATCAGCATAGACTGTCTAATGGATCCCTGCATGGATAGAAAGGAAATATCTGGGAAATATCTGATAGGCTAGCTTCTGAAAATAGCAAATGCACCAATTCCACAAATGCAGAGAAAGTTTAAATAGACTGTGAAGATGTGTGACTGCAAAGAAAGCAGAACAAGAAAGGGAAAAGGGAGGAAGGAAATTTTAAAAGGGAGAATGTAGAATGGGCCACATTTGGGTATCTTTGCAGGCAACATGCAACCTGGAATGTGGGCCAAAACCAAGGATGTAGAAGACTTGAGCAACAGTTACTATATATATATATATATATATATATATATATATATATATATATATATATAAATCCAAATAACATAATTTCATAAAGAACATTCCAGACAAAGATGGCCTTCCTATTAAAAATCTACCAGACTTTCAAATAAGGAATCGTACCATACTTTTACAATCTCTTTTCTCAAACCAAGACAAGAGCAAGACACTGATCAGACACTGACAATGTAACCCACAGAGCTCTGCCCACACATTCTGAGGCCAACACTACACTGATACAAAAACCCAAAGGCATTATGAAAACATGGGCAAGGATTGCTTAGGAATATGCATGCAAATATTTAAAACATGGCAGCCCATATCCATAGGTCTGGCACTCAGTAGGCTTAGAGAGAAGTATAATGAGTTCATTATCAACTGAGGTAACCTGAGGATCTTTCAAACACTGAAACATCATATTGTATACCTCAGCTATATAATAAGACATTTCTAAAAACCTCACCTTTTACCACCACAACATAAGTATCAATAGAAAATGTCATCCCAATGTCAATGACAGACTTCTTGATATTTGAATATTCAATGATCTACATCATATAGACAAGGCATTCTGGTGGGGGATTCTTCCCCATCTTTCTTTGTCAGTGTTGTTTTTTAATGTTTTCAGCATTCAGTTTGTAAACAGTTGAAATGAAGTTTTCTGGCTCGACAAGATCCAGTCCATGGCTTCCAGGCCCGGAGAAACCCAGACTAATGTGTCTCCGAAATGTTCTTAATCTCCTTTGGAGGTGATTTAGTTTGAGCTCCCTCATAACCCACGTGGCTCGTCTTTTCTCAGTGCTGTTTCTCACACATTGCTGAGAGAAGTACTTTCCACTGTTGTAAAGTGATGGGTCTTCTTTTATCAACAGGTTTGGAACAGAGAGAGCCTGGAATATTCTTCCATGCTTAATCTCAATTCTAGTGGATAATCTTGGTTTCATTCTCAGCCTCTCTTTCAAAGTGTTATTTTTCAGTTGGGTTTTGTACTAGTTCTACTACTACTACTACTACTACTACTACTATTACTATTATGATGATGATGATGATGATGATGATGACTTGTTAGGATTCCTTTTAGGATTCATCAGGGGAACTCTATTTGATTGGCACCTGGAATTCATACCCTTTGTGTAAAAGCTATCATCAGTGCTCTGGCGACCTTTCTATATAGCTACAGCTTTATCACATACTGGCTGTTGATTTTAAAATTTTAAAATTTAAAATTTTCTTATATTTTATAGTTTGAGATAAATATTTGGAATAAGGACAGTTCTTTCCAGTTTGATAAATCTCTGATTTTTCTTAATTCTCCTACTTTCAGTAAGAGGTCATGCAAAGGGCTGGGGAGATGGTGTCATGAGCAAGAGAGCATGTAAGTGTGCTCACAGAAGAATCGGGCTCAGTTCCCAGCATCTACATTGGGTTTCTCATAGCCCCCGTAATTCCAGGTCCATGCGATCTGGAATCTCTATCTTCTACAGGTATCTGCACTATTGTGCTCAGACACACAGACAGATGAGCACACAGATAAAACTCACATACATTCACGCACACATACACATACAAATACACATACAGAAACAGAGAGAGACAGAGACGGAGTAAGAGAGAGAAGCGTAAAATAAAATACTTTTTAATGAACTATTGTGGTGCACAAGTTTAATCCCATTACTCAGAAGGAAAAGGCAATTGCATCTCTGTGAGTTCCAGGCTGACCTGGTCTACACTGTGAATTTCAGAATGGTCAAGGCCAAACCTGTCTCAAAATACCAAGAAAGGGGTTGGGATTGGGATACTCTTCACTATAATGTTAAGAATGAAAACCCAAGTAAGTAAGTAATGCATAAGTAGTTGCTTTATTAGCTACAAACTGCATACCCATCTCTGTGTTACTGCAATTCCTACTTGAACCATTGCTGAGAGGCTTAAATGAATACACACACACACACACACACACACACACACACACACACACATGAAGCCCTTTGCTCAGATATGGTCCTTAGTGAACATAAATATTAGTGAAGAACAAGTTTCAATTTTATGTATTGGAGGATAATAGTAGTAACAAACATGAGGTATAGATCTGTCTACACATTTTGTGTTTTATGTATTATGTGTGTGATGGACATGTTTATATACATATGCATGTACATATACATATAAACAAGCATGCACGTATATTTGACTTGTGGAGTGTATGAGGTCCTATTTAGTTATGTCTAATATATATTTTTTTTTTACCTTAACACAAATGACATTGTTAAAATGACCCCAACAGTATACCTTTATCAGTGTCCCTATCAGATCTGGGCAGTCTGCAATATCAGTACATTACTTGAAGCAAAACTGTTTATGAATTCTCAGACGTTTTCCTTTCTCCCTCCTGCATCTACATCTTAGCTAATGTTGCCACGGATATAATACAGCATCCCTATCTCTCAGTCTTTCCGTCTTCCCCATTTTATCTCAGGTTCCTGGCCTCGATGTTGGTGTGCACATTGCTTTGCTAGTTCAGGATTTCACTTTATCATAAGGTTTTTCATCTGAGAACTATCTTTTCCTGTTTCTGGACAATCTTTCCTGAAGGCCCAGCACAATGATATCTCCCGGGTGTGGTACCCTTGTGGCACAGGAGAAGAGGATGACTCTTAAGCAGGAACAGACCTTTTCTATCGTCACAGAAAATGGCGCTCTGTGCGCCTCACATAATTGGCATCGCAGGCATCTCAGATCTCACTTCTGATGCCACCTGCAGGTATTTTAGTTTTATGATAGATTGAAGAGGTGGGCACATGCACACATTTTAAAGGCTGAATTATATGCCTGGATAAACTTTTGTATGAATATCGGAAAAGGGGCAGGGATTCCATTTCTCAACATAACTGATGTGGTGCTCATCGTCTCAACAGAGAGAGAGAAAACTCTGATTTGCAAGGCCATTTTCCTTTTGACCTTTTATGGAACTTGTATCTGAAACCCTTTACATTAGGGATGTATGCACATTGATTTAAGGGAGTGATTAAATAAAGTGAGGTCCCGTTCTCCAGATTACCATTAAGACATCATTCTGGGGCCACCGAGAGAGCAGAACACGTAAACATGTTTGCCACTCTTATTACTGTTTTTATTAGCGATGGCCTCTGTCCCATCCCCAGAGCCCACATGGGGAAAGAAAGAATTGGGTCTGATATTGCCACACACTGAGGCAAGCATGCCTGCATACACAGACACAGATAATAAATCAAAAAATTTTAAATGACAGCATTCTGGCATTGATACATGGCAAATAAATCACTACAATTGGTGGGGGATTTTCAAATAAGAAAGCACACGTTTCCTTGGGATGGCAATCAAATTAACTCACTTGACTATTTTGTTTCAAAACAACAATGACGATGACAACAACAACAGCAACAGCCCCCAACCACCAGAGTGGGGGCTGTCCATGACTCTGTGATGTGCCTACAGACCCTGTTGCCCTCACTGAGCCTCAATTGGAGATGATGCACCTAATCCTGCAGTGGCTTGATGTGCCAGGGTAGATTGGTTCCCCATGGGGGACCTCTTGCTTCTCAGGGGTGAAGGGAAAGAGGGGATAGGGTAGAGGTTATGTGAAGTGGGAGAACTTAGAGGAGGGCGAGCTATGATCAGGATGTAAAATGAATAAATAAATAAATTAAAAGAGAAAAACCCCAACCAACCAACCAACCAACCAACCAACCAACCAACTAACTAACCAATCAACCAATCAAAAAAACAGAAAAACCCCACTTGTTGTTGATAAAGGGCCAAATATTTTTTCTCACTGTTGGCCTGAGCCAGTGTGGTACCATACATGCTGTTAGTGGAGTTTACTCACAGTGGCTCTCCTATATGACTTGTTTCTCATAGCGTCCATTCATAAGTCCTGGGGATCTACTTCACAGAGGCAGACCTAGAGCACTGCTTTTAATATACAGGGCATGCAAGCTTCCAAATTTGGAATGCTTTGATTTATAGCCATGTTAAAATCCAAAGAAGTGTCACTGGACACTGTTAAAGCTTGCGATGGAAGTTTTGCAAGATGGAACACTAGATCCATACAATGATGCTTCTTGCCTCTGTCGTGAAAAAGCCCCTTGAAGGTAGTTTTTAATGTTTGGTATGTAAGCCTGTATTTTAGGTATATGCACAGCTGTGGATATCATAATTTTGATGTGAGCGTTTGTGTATGTATCTTCTCAAAATTAACCTTACAAAGCATAGATATGCATGTTGAGTGTGTAAAATTACTTAGACAAGTACTGTTTTGCCAACTCATGTTTGACTACAAAGAATATTTTGTGTTCTCTCTGTCTCTGTCTCTGTTAGTCTGTTTGCCTCTCTCTTTCAGTTTTAAAGACAACCCTACTATATAGGTCAGCCTACACTCACACCTGGAATTTCTATTGCTGTGTTATTTTCTGATATGACAAAATTTTCCAGGATTGGAGATGTATCTGAGTAGCAGGATGCTTGCCTTACAAGTACAGGATCCTGGGTTAGATCTCAACAACACTGCACTCTTAGAACAATAGGAAGTCAGGAGTTCTGGAGCGTGCCTGGAATCCTGGCCATTGGGATGCTGAGGCAGGAAGATCTTGAGTTCAACATCAGCTTGGCTCCAAAGCCAAATCCTTCCTTGAAATGAGAAGGCTTCTTTCCTCTTTTGACTGCCACAGATGAAGTGCATATATCTATTGACATACCATATAGGTGGATACATATCATTTAATAATTCCATGCAGACATCTCGGAAGGTTTAGTGTATTTAAAATGTCATTGAATTGACCCATGTACAGAAAAGTATAGTTCATAAAGAACATTTTATAAGAAGTTTTTTTTTTCATTTTCCATTCTAGCTGGAATTAATTAGTAATTTCCTCCCATCACCAGAATTTTATTTTGTTCAGAAAATGTGCCTCACAATTTCACACTGATGGGATGATGGCAGGGAGCAACCTAGCTGCTGAAAAAAGCAGTCAGCTTTAGGAGCCTTCTCATATTTATTACATTACTATGTACCAAGAGGTTTTTATGACACATTATTTAAATACATATTACCAGCCTGAAGGTTTAAACAGTGAATAGTCTGTCATGAGAAAAGTGTCTACTTTCCTGTCTTCTTGTGTGACTATGCCAATCAGAAATGCTGGAAAATGATGTATACAACAATGATCCAATAAAAAATAAGAATAATTGCCTATTGAACTACAGATGACATCGACAAGGGGTTATAATGCTCACAAAACTTCACTCTTTGTATTGAAAAGTTGGCATGAGGCTCATATAACTATTTGTTTTTTTTTCCCTTTTAAATAAAAGGGTGATTTTGATTAGGTAAAACCTGGCCTGCCTTGTAGCTGACATTTCAGATGTGTTACAGACCTGTTAATTATCTTTAAGTAATAATTTGGAAGTGGCCAGTGTTTTTGTAATTGAGGGCACAATTCCAAATTCTCAGTGACCTAGAGTTCTGGCAAAGATGAAACCCAACTTCAGGACATAGATGCTTGACACTAGTTGGTCCCCATACTCTTTGTCACACTGTTTATGGATAGACCAAACTTTCCCTATTAAAGTCACAGAATGACTAATACATTTGCATTGCCTTGTGTCTCCTCTGAATTGGAAGTTTCTCTTCACAGAATAAATCAGGACTGAATTCTTAACCTGCAGTCTAATCCTTCAATTCAGATGGGCTCATGTCAATATTGGAAGAAATTTCCAGTTTCATTTTCTTGTGTCTTTATATCTTGAACCACTGACAAGATTGCCTCTTCCCTGGCATAGGGTCTTAAGAGTGACTGACTTTATGAGATGCACAGGTCAAGCTACTCTTATTCCTGTGTGGGCATGGAGGGTACTAAAGAGTGTTATAAATGCTACACATTGTACTAATGATTAATATATATTATCATATGGATATATATTATATAATATGAATATATTATTATATATTCATATACACATATATACATATATGTATCACATAATATACATATACATATGCATACCTTTTCCATTTTATGTAGCCTCATTTAATCCTCTCATGCTCCATAGGAAATGGAAATTTCTCTTTCCAACTTAGAGACCAGAGTGCTAAAGTGCAATTTTCAGTAAAGAAAAATTCTGAGATTCCATATGTGTATATGCATTTGTTCTTCTTTTGTAGAAGAATGTGTGCTAGGGGCAGCTTTGCATAGCAATCGATTTAATGTGCTTCCTTGGAAAGGCAAAGAAATCCCTTGAAATATCTCTGGCATTTTTTCCTATGACACTGAAGTGTCAGACCATTTTGGGCTCATAAAGTAGTCAATTCCTTTAGGTGCCATAGACCTTTCAGCGGCTGTATATTTCTTAGTTAGTAAATAGCCAAACGTGTTCCTCCTATATTTCAGTTCAAGATGAAATCACCTTAATGAAGAGATCTCACATGGAAGCGAACTGAGCACATCAATAATGAATGAATTCTAAAAGGGCTTTAAAATAACTTCTGTTAGGCACAGGAGGAAATAACAGCACTCAAAGTGGCATTTTCCACTTGTTGGCAATACCCATCAGAGCACCTCTCTCTATGGCTCTCAGCTCTCTCAGCATTCTGTCCACTTGGAATTCATGCATGTGTGATGCACTGTTAATTTTTTGGCAGGGAGAATTTATGACCGCTGAGACCCCAGTGTGTCAGCTTCTGTATGCCTTATACCATAGGAGTGTTTTTAAATTGGTGAAAACAATTTCAATAGGTATGATGTAAAAATCACATGAATGGCCACACCTAATATTTTATTGTAATTCACCCTGCATACAAGTCCTTCCTATGTCTGTCAACCCCCACCAAGCCCATATTGACACGGATAACACACACACACACACACACACAAACACAAACATACACAAAGAGAGAGAGAAATAGAGAGAGGGGGGAGAGGGGGAGAGGGAGGAGGACAGGGAGGCGGAGAGGGAGAGGGAGAGGGAGGGGAGAGGGAGAGGGAGAGGGAGAGGGAGGGGAGAGGGAGAGGGAGAGGGAGGAGAGAGAGAGGAGAGAGGAGAGAGAGAGAGACTTATCCTTCTTTTTATTTTAGGACAATGCCTTATAAACCTTTCTCAATTCTCCATTTTCCTTTTTTCAAATTTCCCTGAGTATAAAATTTGCCACCTTCATCTATTCCCCCTCTATGAATTCATTTAATTCTGAATATATGATTTGTTTGTTTTTTTTTTCTTGTTGGGCTAATCACAGAACCCAGGGACTTTGGAACACTAGGAAAGTGGTCTCACCATGCTATAACCCCCCAGTCCAACCCATTTTTCTTTCAATTTCTCAATATTTTAAAGTGGTGGTTGAGAGAGAATAGTTGGGAGAGTTTTGACTCCCATGTCTTTGTGTTTGCATGGCTGTGGTATGAGATTCTAGACTCCTGTATAGGTCCTGGTGACCCCTAAATGCTTTTCATCTCATTTTTCTTCTCTCCTACAGTATTCCTGCCTTCTTATCTACTATGTCTTTTCATTTCATTTTAACACACATACACATAAACACAAACAAGCACACATGCACATACATATATGTCCATACACACATGCATGCATTCATTCACACATGCATACACACTGACAGAGTGTATGCTGAGACTCTTCTAGATAATGGACATACTATACAAAATTGCTCTTCTGAGCGCCTTCATTCTAGAAAATGACAGTGTGATAGTTAACACTATCAGCTGATGATACAAAGAATCACTGTGGGCACATTTTTTCAGGGAGCTGATTTATTTTGCCATTTGAAGTAGGACTTCCCATTCTATGAGAGTTGACATTAAGTGGGCTCCATTGCTAGACTTCATGGTAAAGGGTACATCACATTGCCAACAGGGATTTATCTTGCTCTGCTTCCCAAATGCAGATATACTATGACCAGCAGTCTCACTCCTGGAACCATGACTTCTCTTCCAGGGTAGTTTTAGCTCTCCTTAAAGTGTGAAGCCCACTGAGATCTTCCTTCCTGGAGTTTCCCTCTTTGGATGTTTTGTCATAATGACAAGAAAAGTACCAAGCACCGATAATAAGTGAAAAGATAAATGAGCTTGAAATCCATGCTAGACCAAGGCAAAGCATCCTTGAGGGGGGTAAGAAATTCACTACTGAAAGAAGGCCCATATGTTGAGGCAATGATTCACCTGTGGTCAGATGAAGGAGCTGGTCCCAGGGCAATGAGTCAGATTGGTCTAAAGAAAGAAGGAAAAACTCTTGCCAAAACCTTGGGGAGTACAATCAGGCATGATTTGAGACCAGCCAGAAGAAGGGTAGTATGGCTGACAGATCCTGGGAGTGAATGGTGATAATGGAGAACTAAAGGGAGGGAACATTACATACCGGTCTCTCTGGGAAGATCCTGGCCATGTCAGTCAGATAAGACATGCCTTCCCATACTCAGGAATGACCTCTATGCCTTTGCGTCATGCTTTTAAGGTAAGATTCTTTGTTGGCTCTTGCTGTAAAACCCACTCTCTTCCAACTCATCCACCTGGAAAGAGATCAAAAAGCAGCTATAGGAAACACCTTCTCAGTCCCATGTGACTTTACTTTGATGGCACCATTATGGCTTCCTTTCCTGGTATTCTCTCACCCTCCACCCCCTCAAAAAAATCTCACTACTTCCTCGATGAAAGAATTCTTTGTTTCTTCTTCCAATTAGTTGTTCATTCTTCTAATTAGGAAGATCTGAAAATCTCAACACAGGAAATTTAGCCTTAAAGATCCTTGTATTTGCCTGAGGTCAATTTTCCTCTGCTATCCACTGAGTAATAAAATGTATTAAATTCTCCAGAAAAGGAAATACAGGCACTCCTACTACTCCTTAGAATACAGGTCTGTGGAGCTGGAGAGATGAACCAGTGGCTAAGAACACGTGACTCTCCTTTAAGGAACAGAGGTCCCAGTTTCAGTTCCCATCCCTCACATGGCTACTCACAACCAACTGTGACTGGTTCCAGGTCATCCATTGCTCCCTTCCTGCCTTTATGGTCACTGTACACATGGACCCCACATTTATGTTAGCACAGGTAAAAATCCTCAATCTGTATAATAAAAATAATATGAAAATATGTAGTTCTAAAAGATACTTAGTGTCTTATGTTCTAGAACTCAGAGTGGGACATGTAGATATTGCTGGGTAAGGGTCAGGAGTTTCAGGCTAAGAAAGGCAAAAGACAGGGATGAGAACAAGTCCTTTCTCCCTCAGCCTACTCATCATTTTACTTCCTCATTAAAAATTCACTCGGTAATTTTCTCCAATGTTGTTTTTAAACTCAAAATACAATGTAGTGTGCCTATCAGTAGATAAGACAAACACTCTGCAGTCTGAGCCTGTGCTCTGTGGCAAGAGAGAGTAAGGGTGTTGAAAAACATCTCTCAAGACAATGCTGTTCCACGATGGTGGATATGCCTCGCAAACCTTACTGGGAGGAAATAGCCTGAAGAAGATAAAGGAGCAGGCAGCAACAAATGCGCCGTTGTTATCTTGCTTGAAGAGCAGAACACTTTGAGATTTCATCTCTAAAATACATCAATTCTCTTTTTCCTCCCTATACAATGTAAGATTCCTGTTTCTTCTCCCTATAGTATTTTATACATTGGAAAGTACCTTTCACACCCTCTTTTCTTTTATGTATTTGAAACGAATACCTTTATTCTAATTATCTTGCCATTCCCTTGCATCAAATAATGCATGTTTACCAGGAGCACCAAAATACAGACTATCCTTAAATTCGAAAGACACCATTAAACTGAAAATAACATTCCATAATTGTGCACCTTGCGTGTCTTTGAGTTGATACTGAAATAAATATTTGATAGGAAAACATCTCAGAGTAGATCTCGTGCCGATAAAAGAACTTCGGCGGTTTGTTGTGTGTGAACTCTTGGTGTCCTTGAAGACCCCGAGATTGTTCTCTGAGGAACTTGGTGGTTCTGGAGATGAAATGGCACTGTTTTCTCTCTTTATCTCTGTTTGGTTGCTTTAATGGCATTGTTTTCTCTCTTTATCACAGTTTGGTTGCTTTAACTCACATAAAAACAATGTAACTTCCAGTTGCTCCAAGAATGACCTTCTTAGTAACATCATATCTATATATCTAACGTTAAAAAAGGACATATAGGCCACAACACTATTTTTTTTTCTGACTGCATTCACAGGTTTGCTAAAGAATTAATTTAATGGGAACAAACCATAAACAACCTAATTTTTGTTAGGACTGTAGTAGAAGAATGAGAGCTAAGTTTACATGCTTCTCCAAATTTTAAAACACAGGGAAGTTTTGTTAGACAAAGACTAACCGTGAAATACAGGTTGGTCTATCTCTTGCTTCTTAACTCATGTTGGGTTTGAATTGGAAATCCTCCCGCCATGCCATTGGTGCATAGAGTAGACTTAGAGCATCAGTCCTCAACCTTACAGTAGCAAATCCTTTGGGGGCCAAAAGACCCTTTCACGGGGCTTGCCTAAGACCATCAGGAAACACCGATATTTACATTATGATTGATAATAGTGGCAAAATAACAGTTATGATATACAACTGAAAATAATTTTATGGTTGGGGGTCACCACAACATGAGGAGCTGTATTAAAGGGTCACAGCATTAGAAAGGTTGAGATCCACTGTCTGAGAGCAAGATAATTATCTGTCCTCCTAGCATTTAAGCAGAGGAAACCCAAGACTGGGACTGAGATTTGAGTTCCTGGAGCAGAGAATGCATCCTCACTGAGACTTCAAGACAAGACAAGGAGTCTCCGGAAGCCAGCAAGTTTGATTCTGATCTTTCTAGTTACTTGGAATTGATTTTTTAATATTATGACTTTTTGTCACTGAAACACAGTTATGGAGATGATAGTGTGCTATATGCTATCAGATCAAAAGGGTTTAAACTCGGTGTCTCATCCAATCATCCAAGTTCAGAGCTAGAGGGGTTTTGTGCATTTCTCTATTTCATTCCACTATTAGGTTTAACCAAATGAATCAGTGAGGTTGAATAACTCAGTCAACACTTCAGAGTGCTGTAGTACCGAGATCAGACAATGGGTTATGGAAATGTGGAGGGAAATGTGTGGCTACAGTGTAGGTAAATCGTTCTTAGCTAGTGTTTCTGTCCTGTTCTCCGTGGCAAACATGAGGAGAACAACTACCACCATAAGAATATCTAACAATGCTCAATGCACTGCATCTAAATGCCCATTTAAATATCAAACCCCACTCTGTTTCTTAGCACTTTTCTGTTTTTGTATAGACAATAAATAAAGTAATTATGATCTAGAGTTAACAAAGCATAAGTTTTAGCCATGATGGAAAAATCTATCAATTAAACAAAATGTTTAGTTTTTCCTTATAAAAATAATGTTTTTTTTTATATAAAAGCAAGCAAAGGCAATTAGATGAACCTTTTAGAGAAGTTACAATATGTGTATTCCTGTGAGATTATTAACATAAGACAGTTCTTTTTCCTTGAGCTGTTTATTGGAAATCAGCTACTTTACAAGTCAATATTTTGTTACCATGTATCATGTGAAATATTAGGGAAGAAAAAACTCAATTGTTCTTTTAGAATTATTTAGTGGTCATATAGCATATTTTATGCTTAAAATACACAGGCATGAACTTCCAACTTCACACAAAGAAAAGAGATATTTAGGATTAGAAACTTCACAGTTGTCCACAAACGGTGTCCACTGTGACTTCAGTGTTCTCTCCTCAGCACCCAAACTGTATGGAGCCTCCCGAACTGACCGTTTTTAGAATTTATTTTATATTTCCTTAAAATGTGTATAAATAATATCCCTGAGAGATATAGAGAAATCCATCAGAATGTGTACCCTGCACATTATCAGCAAAGCACATTTAATGTTGTCACAGAGGTTTTTAAGTTCTGAGAAGTTTAGGAAAACTCACTAGTGAATTGTGTTTGTTATAAGAAATCAACTAAACATTAATTAATTGGAGGCAATAGCTGCTGAAGTAAAATGCTACTAAGCCTATTACAGAAATGAATCTTATTTTTTTCTGCAAAGTGCTTTATAATTAAAAGAAAATAGGTAGGCAAGAAGCTTAATAGTAGCAATAATATTAATACAATATTGGCTTCTATGCATTGATTTTAAAATAACTATGACTAGGCCCATATTAACCCAAATGGTACAAATATATACAAAATCTCAATTTAGAGCATATTTTTGGTCCTGGGTCCTGGGTCCTGGGTCCTGGGTCCCTGGTCACTATATTTAGGAGAGTTAATCTTGTATTGGGCATTCACTGTTTCCTATTCTCCAGATGATAGTAGAACCAGCTTCCTCTTTTTTTTATTATTATTATTTTTTTAATGACAAGTCAAATAACCTACCTGTCCTTTGACAAAAATCATCCCTTCCTGTAAATGAGAATTTCTGATTTAGAAATAGACTTAGTGTGGCTAAATCACTGCTATGTCAATTTATTGTATATCAGGTGATCAGTCATTGGCATGACCTTACACCAACCTTATTATTGATCAGATTCCATCATTTGGGTGTATATCTTGCCATTAAAGCCCCCCAGGGCTTTCCCCTACCTACATTTTGCTGTATGGTAAGGGCCTTTATAGCATCTCAAGTCCCCAAGACTGCCCCGCATTTCCCGTGTTCCTTGAAACCATTTCAGAACACAAGATAAATGGTTTCTGTTCAACCCTGACTCATCTCTCACAGTGTTACCAAGTGTGACAATTTAACAGGTCCAGCAAACTTGAATGAATTACACTCGAAAGAAAAAGTGTGGTTCTCATAGTGTGATGCTTATTAAGCGCTATCAAAGTTTTGATCAAGAGTTCCCCTGGTGCCGCCTTCCACAGCTCAGAGCTACACTAATGCAGGTGTTTCTGTGCCTGTCAAATGAATACAGAAAGATCTGCAGTGCATTTGCTTCATGTTGCTACCACTGAAGCATTGCTTCTGTGCAATGCCTTCCTGTCTACTGCTCCCCGTCCAATTTAAGCTGTAAGTAATGCCGCCACATTTCTTCTTCCTCTGGGAAACCCTGGCGAAGTTTAATTTACTGTTTCCTAACTACTTACAGTAGTATCAGTAGTTAATGTTTGAGAATTTTAATAGTGGCAATTTCTGCTGATCTACATTTGGCCCTCCGAGATGAACATTTTAATATTTCCACTGGGTTCTTTTCATTCATAACAACTTTATTTTCTAGGACCGTAGAATGAGCCTAAAGTTTGCCGTTCCCTTTGGCTGTAATCTTCTCCTTTGTGCTCGTGGGTTTAAAACCTGAAGACGTCTTGCATCTTTCAAAACAGTGTTTGGTTGGCACAAACTTACTTGAGTTTTACAGGTCTAGTTTGCAGGGAAGCAGACTGTTTTGAGAATTTTGGTGAATAGATAGATATGTAGAAGCTCAGAGAGTTAAGTAATATCTCTATATCTCAGGTTCTAGATCAATTTGAAAATCAATTATAAAGGGTTCACATTCATTTTCTTATTTTTATTAGATATTTTCTTTGTTTACATTTCAGATGTTATCCCCTTTCCTCATTTCCCCTTGGAGACCACCTATCCCATCCCCCCTCCCCTGCTCACCAACCCACTCCTGCTTCCCTGTCCTGGCATTCCCCTATACTGGGGCATCAAGCCTTCACAGGACCAAGGGCCTCTCCTCTCATTGATGTCTGACAAGGCCATCCTCTACTACATATGTGGCTGGCATAGGTTCCTCTATGCATACTCTTTGGTTGGTGGTTTATTCCCTGGGAGCTTGGGGTACTGGTTAATTCACATTCTTGTTTCTCCTATGGGGCTTCAGTCCCCTTCAGCTCCTTGGGTCCTTTCTCTAACTCCTCCATCGGTGACCCTGTGCTCAGTCCAATGGTTGGCTGTGAGTATCCACTTCTGTATTTGTCCAGCACTGGCAGAGCCTCTCAGGAGACAGCTATATCAGGTTCCTGTGAGCAAGCACTTGTTGGAATCCATAATAGTGTCTGGGTTTGGTAACTCTATATGGGATGGATCCCCAAGTGGGACAGTCTCTAAATGGCCTTTCCTTCAGTTTCTGCTTCACACTTTGTCTCTGTATCTCCTTCAATGGGTATTTGATCCCCCTTCTAAGAAGGACTGAAGTATCCATACTTTGGTCTTCCTTCTTCTTGAGCTTCATGTGGTCTATGAGTTGTATCTTGAGTATTCTGAGCATCTGGGCTATAATATCCACTTATCAGTGAGTGCATATCATGTGTGTTCTTTTGTGAGTGGGTTACCTCACTCAGGATTATATTTTCTAGTTCTATCCATTTGCCTAAGAATTTAATAAATTCATTGTTTTTTTTCCCAAATAATTTTTATTATTATTATTTTCTTTATTTACATTTCAAATGCTATCCTGAGCAGGGGCGGGGGGTATAGGGAAATTCATTGTTTTTAATAGCTGAGTAATACTCTATTGTGTAAATATACCACATTTTCTGTATCCATTCCTCTGTTGAAGGACATCTGGGTTCTTTCCAGCTGCTAGCTATTATAAGTAAGACTGCTATTATTACATGTGGAGTATGTGTTCTTATTACAAGTTGGAACAACTTCTGGGTGTATGCCCAGGAGTGTTATAGCTGGGTCCTCTGGTAGTACTATACCCAATTTTCTAAGAAACTGTCAAACTGATTTCCAGAGTGGTTGTACCAGCTTGCAATCCCACCAGCAATGGAGGAGTGTTCCTCTTTCTCCACATCCTGACCAGCATCTCCTGTCACCTGAGTTTTTGATCTTAGCAATTCTGACTGGTATGAAGTGGAATCTCAGGGTTGTTTTGATTTGCATTTCTCTGATGATTAAGGATGTTGAACATTTCTTTAGGTGCTTCTCAGCCATTCAGTATTCCTCAGTTGAGATTTCTTTGTTTAGCTCTGTACCCAATTTTTAATAGGGTTATTTGGTTCTGTGGAGTTCTTTGTATATATTGGTTATTAGCTCTCTATCAGATGTAGGATTGGTAAAGATATTTTCCCAATCTGTTGGTTGACATTTTGTCCTATTGACAGTGTCCTTTGCCTTAAAGAAGCTTTGCAATTTTATGAGGTCCCATCTGTCAAATTCTTGATCTTAGGACATAAGCTATTGGTGTTCTGTTCAGAAAAATTTCCCCTGTGCCCATGTGCTCAAGGCTCTTCCCCACTTTCTTTTCTATTAGTTTCAGTGTATCTGGTTTTATGTGGAGGTCCTTGATCCACTTTGACTTGAACTTTGTACAAGGACAATGGATCAATTTGCATTCTTCTACATGCTAACCTCCTGTTGAACCCGCACCAGTTTTTGAAAATGCTGTATTTTTTCCACTGGATGGTTTTAGCACCTTTGTCAAAGATCAAGTGACCATAGGTGTGTGGGTTCATTTCTGGATCTTCAATTCTATTCCATTGATCTACCTGTCTGCCACTGTACCAATACCATGCAGTTTTTATTACAATTGCTCTGAAGTATAACTTGAGGAGATTTAGAAAGACCAATTTCCAAATTCATCTGAAATAACAGAAAAACCAGGATAGTGAAAACTATTCTCAACAATAAAAGAACTTCTGGAGGAATCACCATCCCATTTTCTCATTTTATATAATATATTTATTATTTTCTTTGAGAATTTCACATATGCATATGATGTATTTTGATTATATCTACCACATACCTCCCTGCTTCCAACTTCCCCTGGATGGATCAATATGTTCCTTCCCAAACTTCATGTTCTTTCTAAAAATCAAACGAAACCAAACAACCAAAGGAAAAAACAAAACAAAACAAAAAACCCCAAACCTTATTGTTGCTGATTGGCACATGTTGAATCACCCACTGGACCACTGATTGGCACATGTTGAATCACCCACTGGACCACTGATTGGCACATGTTGAATCATCCACTGGACCACTGTAGCACAAGCAAACCACCTGTGTTCTTCACCACCAAAGGTAAATGTTTCTCCTTTCCTGTGATGTGCGTTATATTGCTTAACTGTCTTGCATTAGAACTCATGGAGAAACTGGGTTGTCAGACCCAAACATGTTGGTTTCAGTGTTCCCCTAGGCCCCTTGTATGGGGACCAGCTGTTCCCATGCCCTTGAAAGAGAAAAGAAAGCAGAAAAGAAACCCCAAGAGTAATTAGAGCTTGTCCTTAAGAACAGCTAAAAAATAAACTAGTTCTATCAGAGGTTGCTATTGCTTAGCCCTCCATATAAAAATTACCTACAGTAGAAAAGAGAAGCCAGAAATTCACCCTTAGGAGGCTCATCCCATGGACAGACACTGTGCTCAGGAGCTCCAGCTACCTGGTTCAGCTTTCCCTGTTTGTGTTTATTGGACACTCCATGAACCTGATTTGATAATACTAACTCCCCCATCTGCCTACAGCTCTATCAGGGACTCTAGCTGACTTATCTATCTATCTATCTATCTATCTATCTATCTATCTATCTATCTATCATCTATCATCAATCTACCTATCTATCCATCCATCCATTATATCCATCTAACCCAACTGTCATCTATCTATCATCAGTCTACCTACCTATCCATCCATCCATCCATTATATCTATCTAATCTATCTATCTATCTATCTATCTATCTATCTATCTATCTATCTATCATCCATCCATCATCTATATACCTATAATCTATGTCCTGCTATTTGTTCCTTTACCTTAGTTTGCTGCATGCTTAATAAACTCACTAAAAAACAGAATGTGGGTAGAGTAGATTGTCCATAAAAAACGGCCCCCAGTGGACACCATCTCCAGTAACTCCTCAGCTGCATGTGGGGCCTTGTGAGGCCTTGTGAGACACTCCCACATCCGTGTCACCTACTCACTCACATGCGATACAATCATGACTTCCACTTGAGAAGACAATCCTGAGGTGCAGAAAGCAACCAGATGCAGCAGTTTGGGTCTGGGCTTCATGACTCAAGTGCTTTAATCGTTCCTTCATCTTGCTTTTCTCTTTGCTGCTTATGTAATTACTCCCCCCTCTCTTGTTATTGGAAGTATTTTAACTTAGAGATGTTGAAAGTGAAAATTACATGGAAATTCTGAGTGAAATTCACTGCAGAATGAGGGACTTTAGGACAGGCTTGCTAAGCCTGCCTGCCTAGTGAGGTTCCCCCCCATGCTCAGGCTCTGAACTTCCAGACCTTTCTCACTGTATTCCCCTGTGGCTCAATTTTCAGCCAAAAAGCCTACATATTTACTGTCCACTGAGCCGTGAAAAGTAACATTTCTTCATTTTAATTATGGTGTTTAGTTCCTCTACATATATGTTATATAACTCCCACACAAAGTGACTCAAGAGATTTGCTTGGAGGCCACTGGGTGAGTTCCAGACTTGCTCCTACACAGAAAAGGAAACAGGACCCCTTAGAGCCTATACATAGTTACTGAGGTTCCCCACAATGAGCAAATGAGTCATTCTGGAGCAATTTGGATCAGCCACCCAAAAGGCAGATATACACTTTAAAAATTAACCAGAACAGATTTCAGTGAGAAAACTCTTGCCTTCACAAGGCTGTCTCACTCAGCTGTGAAGGACCCAGCAACCCCTCCCCCCCCCCCCCCCCCCCGCTGGATGTGGGTTGCTGGGCCCTTGTGCTGGAACGCTGCTGTGGTACTGTGGAGAAAATTGCCATTTTCCCTGTGATCAAACACCCAACAATAAATTCCATTAAAATCCAAGAGCTCTGAAAAGGCTTTTTCAGGAGAAATCAAAACAAACCAGAAAAAGACCTTGTAGACAAGAAAAGGAAAAAAAAATCAATTTTAGGTTAAAATCAGTCTGAGGGGAGTAGGAGAAGAGGAAATCTTTTAAGAAACCCCTGGGGTGCCTCCTCTGACTATTGGCAAACATTCAGTATTATTTAAAATGTAGGGTTGCCTGCCAGAGTGAAAGGTTCAGCGTTTTGCACCCTTATTAAGTCTTTTAGCAGTGAAATGCTAAAACTTCTCATGCTACAAGAGCCTGAGCTGACTGAGGAGGAGAAATCAACCATTTTCCTTAAGTCAAGGCACCGATAATATTTGTTCTGTCTTATTGATGTTGGTTTCCCCCGTTAGTATGATTTGCTATGTAAATTCATCTGTAGTCCAAGCATTCTCATAGTCTTCTTGGGTAAGCATCAGTAAAGGCATGTTGGAGATCATTTCTAGACTACACTCTCCTGTTTATACAGCAATAATTAGTTTTCATTTTGGATGCCCAGGCCTCTCCCATGACATTATCAGAATGCAGAGTTTCAGAATTTAGAGCGATGTGAGTTGAAGCAGTTATCTAAAGCACCTAATGTAGAAGCAGTCACAATCATGTGCATTTTTCCTGAAAGCCTCTTTTTTTGAGAAGCAGCTGCATTTTTTTTTTTTGTCCTCTGAAATAATAGAGAAAGGAATAGTTCTTCTCGAAAATGCTTCATGACATGCAAAAGACCTAACATATGGTACATCCTTTTGTAATGTGCCTTTAAATCCTCTTCTCCAGCCATGTGCCATCTGTGGCATGAGTGATGCTACATGATGTCCACACATTGGCCAGATATCTGCTCCATGTCATGCAGGTAACATACAAGGCTACACAGGACCCATCCCAAGGAGAACTGATTATAAAGACTGGGTGAGAATGAACCTCTTTCCACGTTGTGCTCGCTCCCTCGCTAGTACCCTCTCAGCAATCTCCTATCCTGTCAATTACCTAGCTGCTGTTCTCTGTTGCCAAGAATTTTCTTGTCTTTGACTAGGTCCACATGAGAAGTTCTCTAGGAATGCGCCCACTCTTTCCCTTTCGCAACAGGTCAGGTTAAGTCCTAGGTGTCCCCCAAGAGTCTGTTTCCAGTAACAGAACATTGTGTGTCACAATCACCACACATAAAACCATGGCTCAGTAGGTCCCTCAAAGGCTTCTGATGTATTTCTACATTACCAAGAGACAAAATGAAAGTCCTTATGCTAGTCTATAATTTGCCACTTTCTCTCTACTGCTTCTGACGTCATATAGTACTGTTTCTTTTCTATCTCAGAAACAATGCAGATGGCTTTCTTCTGACCTAAGCCTCTCTTTCTCCAAATACTGACCCAGCTTCACCTGGAATATCTTCAAGTTCTCTCAGCTGGTCTTAGTGATGTCTTATTTGATCTTTTTGCATAGTACTGTCCTCCCAACTTCCTAAAACACTCTGGCATCCACGCTCTGTATTTCATGGTGCTTACAGTTATCCAGTAAAACACATACTCACACATGTAGAGATAGAGTTCTTCATTGTACACTGTGAAATGCAGCCTCTGCAAATACATTTGTCTGGTCTCCTTTCTGTACTTTAGCTTAGGCACCTGGTCAACACTTGCTGAATGGTGAGCCATGGTATCTAATATTCTTAGAGAACAGAGACGGCACCTTGCTTATTTTGTATTACTAGCTCTTACTCTGTTTATATAGTTAGGGAATTTAGTAGCTTGTTGATCTGGGCAGTGGTGGTGCACGCCTTTAATCCCAGCACTTGGGAGGCAGAGGCAGGCAGGTTTCTGAGTTTGAGACCAGCTTGGTCTACAGAGTGAGTTCCAGGACAGGCAGGGCTACACAGAGAAACCCTGTCTCGAAAACAAACAAACAAACAAGCTTGTTGATTTACTCAGATTATTAAAAGAGCCAGCTTCTGGATTTAGGGAAAATGTCCAAAGAATCATCTTTTAATTTTCATTCAAAAAGTTGCTGAAGATAGTCATAGTCTTTGGTTAAAAAAGTAGGGAAGGGCATGCTATGTTAGGAAATAAGCTGTGTTCCATATATGGGCAGACAGTTACAAGTGGATGTGTACTGTCCCATGGATTCGGGGTAGTAAACCCAAGTTTTCCGCAAGAGTAATAACTGGTCTTAACCTCTGAGCCATCTCTTCAGCCACATGAATACTCTTGATAAGAAAGAAATATACTCTTTAGAAGGAATAGCTTTTACACTAGACATACACCAAAAACAAGAATAGCAAATTATATGCAACAATAGTCCATCAATTTAAGAAATAATCTAAAATATTAAAGCTATACACTGTCAGGCAAGGCACAAATCCTGAAAACTTCTGAGAAAACATAGATCTTCCAGATAATTTTTTATGTCTTTCCCTCTTCATGTTCTCTCTCCTCATTCCCAGTTAGGGTTCTTCACATAATCCATGCACACATGGGAATTCATTTTCTCTGCACAACCCAAAGGTAGGGGCCTTACATATATTTTCCATTTGTCAGTTTCTACTAGCAAGTATTTCTAGTTGTGCTTTGGTGCTGTGCAGATGTGGTGATGTGCCTCAAAAAGGAGACACTGGGAAGGCTGGCAAAATCCTCAGAGGATGCTCAATGAGGTAAGCTGAGAGCATAGAAGACAGACTGGGAATTTGCACAGAAGACAACCGACATTCTTATTTTAATACATCCCATGTGTCATCCCCCACTGTTTGACCCAATTGGTCTAAGAACATACATAATCGTAAGAGAGACGGTTAAACATATTCTGTTGTACTTGTTCTTAGTTCCAGAAACCATGTATTGCTTTCTAAGAAGGCAGATCTCTCAGTTCCTGTTCACAGTTCTTAGTGTTGTCATGACTTGTACATGGTTTGGATGAGAGGCCCTGAGGCAGAATGGCAATAGGGATAGCCTTATTTCTCTTTGAAGTATTTGTGTTTCTGTTTTTAGTTCTGTGGATTAGACTAGGGTTTGGATATAGCAGATCTCATTCTTTACTACTGACACACACATATGCATATTTGTGATATATATACAAATGATATAATGCTGTATAAATAGGAGAGTATAGTTAAAAGATGGTCTCAAACATGCCTTTACTGCCTTTACACACACACACATACACACACACACATATATATATATATATATATATATATATATATATATATATATATATATAATATACATGTTAGTATCATATATATATACATATATAGGCATAGTGAGGTATATATATATATATATATATATATATATATATATATATACAGGAAAGACATGTTGGAGATTATGATGCTCTAGACTGAGTCCAGAGAAGTTTTAAAATTAATAGGACAAGTAATAAAGATGATAAATATGTATATATACACATATATATGCATATATATTATATATGTGAATATATAAAGGCATGTTTTATATAAAATATATGAAGGCAGTATATATCTATATCTATACACTAATGATATGTATACTTATACATACATACCATACACACACACACACACACACACACACACATATATATATATATTTCATTCTGGTCACTTCCTTGCTTTCTTTCAGCTAGATGAGTAGGTTGGGAGTTTCCTTATATCAGTTTTTTTTTTTTTTTGTCAAGGTCTGATTTGAGGACAAGTGCTGGTCAGTGGTAATTTTATGACAATTTTTTAAGGTAATTTTGTACCCATACAATTTTTTTTGATATTGACATGTAATTTTTTTAATTGTGAAAGGGAAAGAAATGACACACAGCTTTGCTGCTGGAAATTATCTGTCACTGTTCATTTCACATTAAATATAACTTGAACATGTTTGAATAAATTATAAAAAAATTGATACCTTTTTGTTCTTTGTATGTGGTTGCTGCACAAACATTAAAGGTTGTAACTAGTGATCTGAACCTACACTGAAGTTAATGATGCAATAATTTTAATATTTGGGAATGGAATTCTAATTGTATGTCTATATTATTTTTAAAAATTATTAGATATTTTCTTTATTTACATTTCAAATATTTATTTACATTTCAAATGCTCTTTCCTAGTTTTTTCTCCAAAAATCCCTTATTCACTCCCTCCTTCCACCTGCCCCCAAACTCACCCACTCGTGCTTCCTGGTCCTGGCATTCCCCTATACTGGGGCATAGAACCTTCACAGGACCAAGGGCCTCTCCTTCCATTGATGACCAACTAGGCCATCCTCTGCTACATATGCAGCTAGAGCCATGAGTCCCACTATGTGATTTCTTTGACTGGTGGTTTAGTCCCTGGGAACTCTGGGGGTACTTGTTAGTTCATAATTTTGTTCCTCCTATGGGGCTGCAAACCCCTTCAGCTCCTTGATACCCATACAATTTGATAGACAAAGCCAAGTGTATTTTTTTCTTAAAGTATTTTATAACATTATAAATTGAGGGCCTCTAGCTTTTCCCCAGAGGCAGAGAAGGTCCCTTAGAGAATACCTCGCCACTAACCCTCCGACATCTCATGAGCAGTTCTGTTCTTATTTAGACCTCCTTCCACATCTACTGAAAACTCATATGTGAGCCCTGGGTTAAGAATTCCTAATATGACTTAAACCAGTCGTTTACAGACAAGAAATATACACACTAGAAAGGCCAAATAATCAACCCAGAAGCCTATAACAAACTAGGATATAACACTTCTACTCCCCCCAGACAACAGTTATTCTCTTATTTTTTCAATTCAGACATTTATGCCAGTCTTTTCTACTAGAGTGGACCATGTTTCCTCTTAAGGCTGTATGCCATGACCCTCTGGGGAAGCCTATTCAACCACCCACTTTCATCAGTGGGTATATGCGGCCCATTTAAAACATTATATTTGAATTAGAATGTGTGCCAATTGGTGCTGCCAGTATGGCTATTAACTGGAGTTCTAGACAACAGTGCTTGATAGAGCTCACTTTGACTTTTGTTGAACAAGTAAGCTGAGGTTTTCCCTTTATTTATGGAAATTGTCTCTAATTAAAGCAAAAGCTTGATGCTACAACCTGCATATTTCTGAGAAGTGTACTTTTATTGCATCTCATTTCTTTGATCATTCCTGGTTGTTTCTCACAGGAAGAGGGAGGCAGAGAGGGGGAAGTGTGGTGGGGACGGAGTGGGGGAACAGACAGGAGAAATCTCCTTTGCTCAGAGTCCAATGTTAAGGAGGCTCTGAGGAGTCACGTGAAAGCTTTCCAGGCAGAGAGGGGTTACCTTTGGCTTTCCTGTCATGCGTGATTGATGCTTCTCCTTTATCACCCAAGCTCATGTGTCCTAGTAGTTTTTGTCTTGCCTACTGTCACAGTTATAATTAATGATTAAGGTACAGCCACTGGCATAACACCTGGCTATTAATTTCAAGAGGTAGCGTAGGGTGCACAACATTCAACCTCACAGATATCCAGGAAGAAGCTGCGGAACATGCTGCATCACCCAAACGTGACTCCTCTGCGCTCTGACCCCACATCTACAGTGTTAACATGGAGCCTGTGCTGGAATAGACTCCCTCGCCTAACTTCCTGCTACTGCGTGTTTCAAGCCTATTTCACAAGCTGGAAGGAATAAGATAAATTAAGTTTTGTGTGTCTGTGTGCGAGCACACATGTGTGCTCATGCATGCTTGTGCATGTGCATTCATGTGTGTGCACAAGCGTATGCGTTTTGAAAGTAACATATGTATAAATTGTAGAAGATACGTTCTTTCTGAGGATGTTGCAGGCATGGCAGGTTTTGTAAACAATCACTGATATGTTGGACCTGCCTGTGGTTTCTGTAATTTGATGCACAGATTAGCATCGTGTCTGTGTTTGTAGATGTGCATCCCTGGCTTGCTTAGCTTTTCTTTGTTCTAGTTATTCTCTGGTACCCAGGAGCTTAGATAATGAATTCAGATCTTATTTTCTTCCGAACTTGAAGATAAGCTGTAACCCAAACATTTGCAGAGTGGGGAGCTGTCCTGGTGAAAATGACTCAGGCTGATTTTTACCAATGAGGCAACGACATCTACTTTTGACTGTGAAGCACAGGCATTTGCATTAAGCAAGACTCTAGGTTTATCTTTCAAAAAGGCTGAGAAAATTGAAAATGATACAACACTCAAATTAACTGCATTGAGATTGCCAGTGATTTTAATCATGTTGGTAGCCAGTTCTCTGTACTCCAAATAACTAGGACTTTCCAGGACACTATTCTGTTCCTGAACTAACTCAACCCCCAGAAAAAGAGCAATAAGCATCTTAGCATTCTCAAGATTCAAAAAAGGGACTTCTAACTTTGATATAGGAAACTAACCAATGAAATAACTTATGAAGCAGGAAATAAACGACAGAATTTTAAAGCAGTACTAGGTCAGTGGGGCAGAATCTTGCTTGTGTATTCTCTTGAGATAGGAGAAGCAGCAGGGTGTGGTTTCCCATTGGACAGGAGAAGCAGCAGGATGTGGTTTCCCATTGGACAGGAGAAGCAGCAGGATGTGGTTTCCCATTGGACAGGGTGTTTTTGTTGTATCCCGTATCAGCAGAGCTGCAAGAACTTAAGCAGCAACAGACATGAAGAAAACTAAGGGAATCCCATGTTTGGGGATCTAGAGCCTTATATAATATTTAACCCTTATCTGGAGAGGGGGGGATTGTCAGGGAGAAACACCAAGAAAGGTTTCAGAATACAAAGAGTCCTGAACACCATGTCTGGCTTAGTACTTTTTACAGTTGACATCACCAACTTCCTAAATGCAGTTGGATCTCTATGGAACGAAAATCAGACTCATTCCTGCAATGTTTACACACCGAGGAGCTCCACTATTCTGTATTGCAGCATGCTCTAAACACTATAGCGATACCTGAAGGCTCAGAATAAAAGAGGCCCCAAACCAACTAGCCAGTAGTTGATCTAAGTGTACATGAATGCATATGAACAGATAACATTGCCCATCACTGGGAATAGAAGAAAGTCAGAAATAAGAAAATGCCCGAGGAAACATACATTGCTCCACTAACTAGAAGTTCACTAAAATTCTGATTAACGCCCTCACGGTGTTTCAGATTTCCTGCTGCTACATAGCCTCTGGAGAGAAACAAGGGGGCTGTATTTGTGAAAAGCTTTATATCCACCACACACCATCCCTGGGTTCCTGGATCCTGATGTATGCCAGTTCATTCAGTCTTGCAACTCCCTTAAGAGAGCTGCGTTGCCTTAATCTTTAAATGAGAAAATTCAAAGCAAGTTGGATTTTGATTTTAAGATTGAACCAGAAGTAAGTTGCAAGGTAGAAATTACAGAAAAACTAAATCCTGAACAGTGTATTAATTATTAAACACTACGTATCTTGGAAATGGAAAGTAGTCACCATTTAAGGGAAATTAAAAAACAAAACATCAGTAGGAAAAAGAATTGAACAACATAGTAGGAAAAGTTAGAAACAACCTCGAGGACTAATCCCATCCCATAGTTTAAAGAACATATCATCAGTCAACATTAGAAACCTGGAAGGTCGACATGGCACAGTGCATAAACTTTGAGAATAAAATGTACTGATTCAGAAGAAGCCACCATCACAGAAAGAATATGTCTTTCCCCATCTATGTTCAAGGTTTGAGACTTTAGAACAAAGCAATTGACCAAACTTGAATGATAAAAGGAAAACACAATTATTTCTGAACAGAATGTAAAAATATATATAATATATATATATATATATATATATATATATATATAGCAAACAATCAAACTGGCATTGGCCTTCCAATATGATATTTGAAATGAGTCAGAGGAATGCTTGGATTATAATTGAAATAATCTAAGAAATGCTTCTGTTTATTTTATTTTTATATCTTTTGATGATGACCTTGAAATGAACCAGTAAGGTATATAGTTAATTTGCATGGTCCCAAAGACTCTTCAGCAATTCTTTAAATGATGGAACTATTTTTGGTATGTTTAAGAATTTAATTCTGTAAGAATTTAATTTCTGAGATGTATAAATACATTACCTTCATCTGAATAGCAGATTATTTACTTCAGCACATTTTTAAATTTTAATACATAAAATTGTACACACTCATGAAGAATCAGATATTTCAATGCTTGTATCCATTATATAACATTATATATTTATATTTAATATATATTTATATTTAACTTTTAAATTGAAAACATCATTTCACATAATATATTCTAATAATAGTTTCCTTTCCATTATTTCCTCCCAGGCCCTTCCTCCCCACCACTCCACCAATCCAACTCTGAGATTGTTTATCTCTTTAAGAAATTGGCCAATAAAAAGCAAAGCAGAATAAACCAAATATACAGACAAAGAGAAAAAAAAAACACAAAAATCTTAAGAAACACACAAAGACAAAACTCACAGAACACAAAATTGGAAAGCAAAATAGATAACTGGAATAACTGGAAAAACAGAATAGCTAAGCAAAAAGACAAGTAGAGTTTAAAAATATGTGCAGATAAAGAATAACTGAGACACAACTCCAAAAATACCACTGAGCATATTTTGTGTTGCCTATCTACTCCTATAGCAGATCTTTTTTGAAGACATACTTTATTAGATTCTGGAGTATTTCGTACCGTGCTGATCAGTTAAGTTTCCTCCTTTTACATCTATCAATTTAAGTACCACTCTGCCAAGATTTGCTCCCCACTTTCCTACCCGCTGTATCCTGTATCCTGTAACTCTGTATCCTGTGATTTAAAATCCATCAAGGATTTATGCTGCTGAAATAGTGCCCGGTGTGTGGCCTTCTGTCGGAGTGTGGTCCATCTACCAGAGACTACACTCAGAGTATGCGCTCCCTCTCCTAGAAGCTATCGATTGACAATAACTCCTCATCTAAGTGAGGGACTTCATGTCTCTCCATGTCTGTTCTCTATGGGGAAATTTGCTCTTCTTTGAGCTTTCATAAGTTTGTGCAGACTCTCCCAAATGCTGTGAGTTCGTATGTGCAGCTACAGGTGCCCCAGTACGTCTGGAAAAGTTGTGGTTATTCACTGCCTCTGGCTCTTACTTTCTTTTTATCTTTTCTACAATGATCCCTGACCCTTGAGAGGAAGGGTAAAGGTAAATATGTTCCACTTGCATCTGAACAGTTTGGAGATTTTTATTCTATGTACGTTAGCCAGTATGAGTCTCTGCGAAGTTCACTATCTACTACAGATAGAGGTTTCTCTGATGAGAGTTAAAAGATGTATTAATCTATAGTTATAATGATGTCATTGAATTTTGTTTAATACTAAGTTTATTTAGCAGAATAATATTATTCTGTTTTCTCTGAGGGCCTATGGCCTTTCTATCCACAGGTTCATGACCCAGTCATGGTAAAAAAATGTGTACTGTTTTTTTATTTTAAACTACTTTAAACTTTCATATTGAGTTAGGCCTGATTTCTTAAGGTGCCCTATTTTATTTTGTGATTATTTCTTTTTCAATACAATGTAAACTAATTCTATCTTTTTCCTGAAATATGACATAGGTCCACTTAGAATATAGCAGCAGTTATCAAATTTTAAAATTTTATTTCCAATGATTTTTAGCTACATCAACCCTAAAGTCAAAATTACAATCTCATGAATGCGTGTGATCTCTCTGGATGAATGCTCAGTGAGTGGAGATGTTTAACAAAGAGATACGCATGGTGGGAACCATCCACACAGGTGATTATACGACCTGATTAAAGTGCTAATAAATGAAGATAAATTCAGTTTTCAAATATTTTGAATCCTATTTGTTTTCAGCTGCAGATATTTAATGCCTCATTAGCTGTGAATTAAATAACTAGTAGAGAATGCATCTCTTCTGTAGTAGTTAATGACCGTTGGGCTCATCAGAACACATCATGATATGGAAAGAAGTTGATACTGGAGTTGAATAGAGGTTCTCGTTCAGGCTATGCAACTGGCCACTTACACGGCCTTGACAGCAGTATTTATCTATCCAGGAAAAGAAAACGATTATATTATAAGATTTCTCCCAAATCCTGCGTTTCCGAGCTCCTCAGGACATAGGCTAAATAAGGACATTTTAGATCAAGACAAACATTCTTCTAATTAATTAATTTCTCTCTCTCTCTCTCTCTCTCTCTCTCTCTCTCTCTCTCTCTCTCTCTCTCTCTGTGTGTGTGTGTGTGTGTGTGTGTGTGTGAAAGAGAGATGATGTTTAGGTTTGTGATATCTGAACGGATGTGTGTGTGTGTGTGTGTGTGTGTGTGTGTGTGTGCAAATGGATTTGTGTTTATGTGTGTTTGTGTCTGGGCAAAGCGTTGATGTTCAGTGTTTCCCTCAGTTGCTTCCAATCTTTGTTGTACAACAGGTCCTGACTAAACCTGGAGCTGACCATGTTGGGTAGCCTGGCTGGCCAGTGAGTCTCCCTCTGCTTCTCTAGTACTGTGCTTGGCTTTTATGTGTGATGCGATAAGTCCTGATGTTTTCCCACCAAACAGTGTACTGAGGCATCTCCACAGCTGATAGACTCAAATGACTCTTCTGAACACCCTTTATAATAAATTGAAATTACTATATTATACACAGCTGTAGGTATGGAATGTGAGAAATGATGGCTCATGATTATGTCTGTGTAAGGTAACTATGTCCACTCTCCTTCATAGCCAAACACCTTTCAATAATTGAGAGTGCCATGTGCTTTCTCCACAGTTTTATTCTGAATCTTCCTATCTTAATAAAAGTATGGGTTACAAAATATAAAAGAAGACTTCTTAGAAAGTTTTCCTACATAGTAAAAATGCTCCCATGACCTCTCAGCTTCTAAAAGTCATGGTTTAATTTTCAATATTTCACCTTAATTTTTACTATGTCAATAGGTAGGAAGGAAGGTTTCTTAACTAATTCAAAGTAAGAATAAAAAAGAGGGAGAGAATGGCTTCGGGGTACAGATTTAGCACTGAAAGGCTATGGAACCTAAGACCAGGATAGGGCTGTAACACAGAGAATGCCTTTCCCGAAATCTATCTATCTAGCAGACATAGAGAACTAACTGGCTGCTGGACATTTCTCAACTCTTCCCCCATGCTTGATGTTGATCAGCTAGGTTGACTCCAGCTCAAAGGTCAAAGCTGTTCATTTTACATTTGGAAATCTAAGCACTTAAAGAGTGTGGGTCTTTGTTGGTACACTCTACATCCTATCATTGGATGTCATAAGAACAATCACTGGAATCAGGTGTGATCATGCACATCTATAGTATCTGCCCTTGTAGGAGGAAAACCACAGACAAGATCAGAGTTCATGGTAATCATTGGCTAAATAGCCAGCATAGAAATTACATGGCTTGTCTTTGGCAGCATAGATATATTAGGAGAACAAGGAGGAAGAGAAAGAGAAAAGAGAGAAGAAAAAGAAGTATAAGGAAGAGAATAATTGCTAATATTTACTGAGTCCATTTTAGGTGATAATCATCTAGTACTATCATAATTGTGCTTGTACTTGGTTATATAACTTACTTCAATCTTGCGGCAGCTCTAGGAGGGGTGAACCTTCTATATTCTATTCTTTTATTTTACTTTCAATTGGTTCTTTGTGAATTTCACATCATGTACCTGGATCCCACTCATCCCCCTTCTTCATTGTATATACCCTCTGCTTCTGAAATCCCCCCCCCCAAAAAAAAAATCTTGTAGAAGCTGTAGTTTGTCACACTGTGTCCCACAATATGCCCTTTTGTCCATACTTCTTTGTTTGCAAATATTCATTGCAGTGAGTCATTAGTCTGGTTCAAGCCCTCTGGCTTCTGCTACACTATCAATACTGGGACTCTTCTAGAATATCCTGATTTTTGCCCTGTCATTGAGATTCTGTAGCTTTAGATCTCTAGGACTGGCCTCTTCATGTGCTCCGGGATATCATCAATGGGATGGGGTAGATGTTAGGATTGTTCAATGCAAAACACTGGACCTGGACCTCAGAGGTACCTGAACTGGTCATACTGTCAGCTCTCTCATATTCACACCAGTATAGCCAGCTCTCAAGCACTACCTTGCCGAGCTCATCTGATGTCATAGTCAACAAAGGACAGTGCCCACTCTCCCACTGTCGGGGAGTAGCTCACCCTTGCCCATGCCATCAGGGTCAGGGCTACTGTGTTGACCAGGCAAGCTGTAGGGGCCCATTCTCCTGGGTGCTGAGGTAGGCAAGGTGCTGGGACAGCTCTCCCACTCATGACTCTGGGACTAGCCTTCTCCTCCCTCTCATAGGTGGCAATAGACAAGGAGCATCTCTCCCCTGTCCATGACAACTTACTTGCATAGAAGTTTAGGGACTAGCTCTTCCAGGACCGTGCCCTTGTGACTGGCTCACCCAAGGCCCTGCCTTGGGGACAGCTCTACTGTGCTGCCCAGGCAAGGTGCAGGGACTCCTGTAGCCAGTGAAGGGTAGCACCAGCTCTCCTACTCTCATGACCCTGGGGCCAGCTCTCTCAACTGTCACTCGTGGCAAGGGACAATGGTAGGGGATGGCATCTCACTTGTGCTCTGAGTGGATATTCTTATTGACCCACTGAACAGGTAAACAATGAGAAACAAGGTGGACTGGGTAATTTGTCTCTAGTGATAGAACCAGACTGAAATCTCAGCAGCCTGACATCGGAGTCCTATGTCCCCAGTCAGCTATGTACCCAATCAGTTCTGGTTTCCAAAATAACAGATACAAGAATAAAATGCCCAGTGCCGAGCCGTTCTATGGATGTTAGTGGTGGGGGTGGAGCACTCTAAGCATTACTCTTAATTATAATTTAACACAACAAAATTGGAGAGAGAATTCAAAATTATTTTTAAAAATGATTATTTTCTTTTTAAAAGCTGCTTGGATTCCATAGTCTGTTAAATCAAGGCAAGAATTTGAAATGTTAGAATTTTTTTTTTTTTTAAATTTAGTTGAGTATCTTTCATAGGTACTTTTTTTAAAAAATGAAACTGATATTTTTTCTTTCTTGGATACTAATCAATCATAAAATGGATAACCTGATATACTCAAATTCAGATATTAAGGACGATTTTTATAAATGACTTTCAATAATTATACAAGACTTATTCAGATCACACAGTTATTACGATCATACTACTACCTCTGTTTTAGCCATACTAATGGGATTCATGTTTTTATAGTGTTTCTTACGTGGTTAATTTCCAGAAGGATTATACTTAAACTAATGTTTCTCTAGTAAATACTTAAGAATAATTGAGTTTGCAATTTGGTACTTAACTTGTACTGATAATTGCTCCTTGGGAAAAAAGACATCTTTAATTGTAATCAAAGAAGATCCTTTTTCTCTTGCGCAAATAGCTTCTCCCAAGAAATCCATGACCTATTTAAACATCTAAGACAACCAAATAAAAGCCAGCTCTGCTGAAATCCCTTACAGAAATTTCTCATTGGTCACAATGTTAGCTCCTCAAGTAATCAAATGATGCTAGAAATAGTTCATTTAGAAAAAAAAAATTTAAAAATGTTTTGTAGATTGTAAAAGTACAAGAGAAGACATAATTTCGTAATTGTCTGATCACTGAACAGAAACAGTTCAAATTCTCGATGCCTGTGTTTGTGTTTCTTATTTATAAATGAGATATTTCCTGGAGGTGGACTATGAGCACTTCTTATAGATTAGCCTTCTTTTGAAGACATCTGTCACCTGTCACCTGTCATTCCAGATTTGTGGGCATACTCTGGGATAGGCAGAATCCAAACGTTTCTTCAAGAGTTCCATCCTTTCTCACAATCAAATATCATTGTAGTGCTTTGAAAGAACTTTTAAAGGTAAATTCGTCTGGATTGCCCAGATAAGATCAATCTATTCCCTCAGATCTCTATATGGAGAACCAGAGCAGAATCAGCCATTGGGGAGCTTAGAGGAGATGGAACACAGGGGAGATCAGAAGGGCTGGGGTGTGTAGCTGGAGAAAGGACTTCAGAGCCAGGGAATGGAGGTGGCATGGGAAACTCAGAATGACTCCTGGCTGGAAAGAGGGCTTGCCTTCCTGTAGCAGCAGGGGATTGAACTCAGTCAAGTACCTAGAGAAGATGGATGTAGATTCTCTTCAAAAACCTCTACAGAAAAGCTAGGTTGTCCTCCATCTGACTTGGACTTTTAAGTGTTAGAACAAAAGAATAATCTGGACCCACCCATACTGCTGGCATGTAGGAAGGTGGGAAGGAGAGATAATGAATTTGTATCATTTCACAATGACAGATATATGCCAATTTGTCAGAGCAGCAACAACAACAACAACAAAAAAATCCCCACAATAGTGGGCATACTAGTCTCAGATATTTTGAAACTTCTCTGGAATCATTAAGAGAAATTCTTTTTTAAAAGTTTACTCTTTAAGGTCTCACCTTTCTTACCCTCTGGCCCTCTGTCTCTCTCTCTCTCCTTCCCCCCTCTCTACACTTGGCCATGGCCTGCCTCTCTCTTTTTACCTTCACTCTTTACCCCTGCCTTTCTACAATAAAACTCTAAAACCATAAAAACATAGTTTAGATTAAAAGGTTTTATGTTTGTTAGGTTGTTGTTGATGTGTAGCAAACAAAGAAACAAACAAACAAACAAAAACAAATCCAAAAGAACCTCAGAAGATTAACTTAAAGGAGGAAAGATGTTTCTGTCTTCGACTTCCAGAGATTCCTTGTATAGCTTGCTGCCTCCAGCTGTGGGGCCCCAGGCAGTGCAAACTACTGTGTCAGTAGAAGTCTAACCCCAAGGAAGGCCTCTGCTTCAAGAACAGGGGTGACAAAGAATGAGGGAAAGAGGGAGAGAAATATTCAGAGCCCATGCCTGCTAGGCATGCCTCCCTCTGTTTTGGGTCCTAACCCCTTTAGTTTCCAGTATCCTCCAGAAGTCTATTCAGCTACAAATCCATGAATGAAGTTATTCATCTCAAAGGGGTGACTTACTCCCCTAAGGGAGAGCTCCCAGGATGCAGTCACCTCTAGACATTGCTATACAAATCCAAAATATACCAGGGCTCTGTGCCGTGTACTCAAATATTTCTCTAAATGGTCTTTAAGTTTCAATATTGGACCTGCCTTATATTTGCTTCTAAGAAATCTCAAGATTTGGTTTTGATGTTATTCCTTCACTCCTCCTTCACTCCTCCCTTCCCCTATCAACCCTTACTTTGTTGCAAACATAGTAGGAATTTTGGCCTTCTAGGGGTGTTGGAGAGATGGCTCAGTGGATAGGAGCTCTTGATTCTCTTCCATAAGACCAGGCTTGCATCTCAGTGCCCATATGGAACAGCTCACTGTCATATGTTACTTCAGTCCTAGGGGATCCCATGCTTTCTTCTGGGCTGTGAGGGAACCAGAGAGAATATGGTACACATATGTGTACTCAGGTACACTGACAATCACCACAATAAAAATATGAATATTCAAAAACTGTAAGACGGGTGGATAATAAGCACTATTTAATTAACTATACTTTGGTGGGAGAGGCTAATGTGGGTGCCACTTACTGACCTTTTTATGGAAGATGAGTGCTCCTTCATTTCATCAATGTGCTTAGATTTTGCTGAAGACAGCTACCAGAGGAAAAGTATTCTAGGTAAACAATGGCATTGAATGAAAGCCCCGGCACTTTATATATATATATATATATATATATATAAAATCTTAGTTTAAATTGCTTTAAATATCATGTACACTATGGATGATCCACTGCAATACGTCATTATGCCATATTTTAGCTACATAAAAGGCTTTGGAAATAGTGATTGAGCAGCCATGTTAGCACCATGTCATAAAAATAATTGAGGTTCTCTTTGTTCTCATAGCCTGCCCTGCTCAATAGACTAACATGATTTCCATGGCAAGGGGGTAAAGAAATAACAAAAAAATGGACACAGAAACTCTGGAATCAGGTGGGCTAGGCACTCTGATGCAGAGATGCCAGGAACTGGAAGTCGGGTATGTTTATTATCTACAGTTGAACAGGCAGGTGGGGTTATTGCAAGAAGATAAACAAGGCAACATGGTTATTATATACAGTTGAGCAAAGAGACAGGTCTTGCCAATCTGATAGGATCAGGATCTGCAGGGAGCAATGTGCAGGCTGTGAACATCTGTGGGGCGAGAGATCCCGTGGAAGTTTTCTGCACATACTGTCAGTGTTTGCACTTGGACCAGGAGGGAAGTCTTTGCTTTCCTCTGGGCCTAACCTGTGGAAGGCTTTGACATGTCCATGCTTCTGAAGCTTTGGGGTCCTTGCATGGCTGTGCCCTTGTCCATGTACACTTTCCATCAGGAATCCACTAGCTCCTCATTCCTTGTCTTTTAGAATTTCTAATACGGCCTTCAAGAATTTTAGTTTTATTATACAATTATAAAAACTAGGCACATACATCCAAAATATATTTGTAATCTCCAAGGTATATAAGTATCCCACCACCAAACAGTAAACCAACAGCTCATTTAGATCATTCTTCTGAAAGCCAGCTTTCACCTAAGCAATGTGTATTTAATGTAGTCAAAATGTCTAATTTGAGAACCTCATGCACATAGCTATGTAGTAATTTAAATAAATTATACATATATTTTTAAAATTTTAGTCTGCAAAAAAAATGACTTAGGATTACATTTTGGTGTGACTGCAAATGGCTTGTCATTTTTAAAGAAAATAAAGGAGGAACACTGCCATTTTAAACGTTGGTGTGTAATCCTGTTTTGTTTTGTTTTGTTTTGTGTTATAATTTCCATGGTCATCAGATAGGGGACACTGTGATACACTGAGCCTGGGCTAGTATCCATTTTAGTTCTGCTCTGGGAAAGTGGCAAAATCTATTCAAGACTTACCTATAAAGTAAGTGCAATCAGAATTGGTGATTCTCATTCCGAGTTGCATATAACTTGGTGCAAGCATAATATATATTTGATATACGTAAGAAAATATAAGTGTATACATATAAAAAGATATGTGATATACATTATTAAAACTTTAGGGGGAACCTTAGGGATTTATTTTATTTTTTTCACTGGTGTGTCTATGTATATGTGTACCTAGGTGTGAGTGTCGGTGAGATCCAGGTGAGGACATTTGATTCCTTGAAGCTGGAGTTCCAGGTGGTTGTGAGGTAACCCACTGTATGTGCTGGAAACCAAACTCAAGACCTATGCAGGAGCAAAAAGAGCTCTTAACCACTGAACCACCCCAGCACGGATGCCCGTTCTTGGATGATTCCTGTTTGTGAAGGAAACATTACAGTACAGTTCTATGATTGCAGTAATCCTGAACTTTTCTAGTTGCTAGTATATTTCACTGTATAGACCCCTTTCTCACCATCTGTCTCCAATTTTCTAGCTACTCAGTGACAAACATTTCTTCTTAGTGCAAAATTGGTTAAGTCAAGAGTTCTGAAAAGGCTCTTGCTCCTTCCTTTACTCGAGAAAACATTTAAAGTAACCTGAAACACTGTTTGCTCCTGCTGTTGATCTGATTTAACAGTAAGTAGAAATCACATGGTCTTATGCATCACCAATCAAACAATATAGTTATCTTCTATGAAGCTTTGATGGACTACTGGAGGAAGTGTATATATGGGCTCATTCGCAGGAGTACATAACCCTTTCTGAAAGGTAAGTCATATCCATAAAGACAAACAACCACAGAAAAAGCCACACAAATGTAACCATTGGTTGATAGATTATAAGAAGACATACAATCAATACAACATTTAAGCTGTACTGGAGAAGGATAAATTTACAGGTTATTTTTTTTTCCTAATAGAGGAGACCTTTAAGTATAGAAGAACTGAAGAAATACTCGGGGTGAGCCCGGACAGAGTTATTAAAGAAAAGCAAGTGACTACATCTGGCTTCTCTGTCTGGTTGGATTACAAGGCGGTTAGAAAATGTGAGACAACCAGGATACTACATCAGGGTCAAATGAACACAATCGGCAGCTATGGAATATATGGGAATGAGTGAAGTGTCTTATCACTGAAGGGAAGACTGTAACTCGCCAGATGGTAGTGATTAATGCATTAGCTCAAACCAGTGAGAATGTGGGCAAGACCGTGTTGTCTGTCCTATTCTCAGTAACACGGTTCCTGAACACTGCGACCCGATCAACCTAGACAGTAAGAGGCAATATTTTTGCCCTCTCAAAGATAATAAATAACTACATTTCAAAATACCTTAATAGGCAGAAAACTTAACACAAACAGTTTTACCAGGAATAAATTACAATGTGACCTTGTGCTGATGACTACCAGTGGCATCACTTAAAAAACAATTACTACTCTCTATAAAGTAAAGCAGTCACCAGACATCTTGCACTTCAAGGGAATGGAAATATCTCTCAGCCTGTTGTTTGACAATGTCCTCAGCTGGAATTAGCCTTACATTGCTGAAATTGTTGAAAGAGCTAGTCAGTCTGTGTGGTTTAAAATATGCCACTGCTTTTTACTCTTCTTTCTATTTTTATGCCCTTAAAGAGTCTTTTGAAAAACCCCTTTCTTCCAATATTTCCCTAACGAAAATTTAAGACCACATAGATTTATTGAGTACATAGTATATCTATTAATATATTTATGCATGTCTGTGCATCATGGTATCAAGAAAGTAAGATTTTCATGCCCAAACCATTATATGACCACTTGGGGGTGATCTCACTCTCACAGAAAATTCATGCAATTTATTAATGGAAAAATATTCTCGGATGAGGGAGAGGATATTCTACCTTTCTTAGCACTATTCCATTTAATGTGTTCAGTTCTGAATGCCACAGAAGACATATTTCAGAACTGGGTGGCGTTCAGAAGAGAGCAATTAGGGTGGCTTGGCATGAAGAATTGTTATAGTCAGGGGATGGTAATCCCAGTGAACCAGGAAGCTAAAAGGTCTGTATGATAATCATCAAAAAAGTGAGAGGCTATTATGTGTCAGAAGGGATTTAATTATTGAGCAGTTGCTCAATGAAATATATCTTAGCTAAATATGAATTATTTAATTCAAACTCTCCAAAGATAGAAATGATTGCTTCATTAGTAATAGTTTTCTTTGCTACCCGATGGACACACTTCCTTGATCCTGTGGTGGGGAATGTGGTAGAAGATTCCGAAACAAGAATTGGCATGATGATGGCGCAGCCTTAGCATTCTTGAAGCTTTGGAATATGTGACAATAGAGAAAGAATTGAATATAAAGAAGACAGATTTAGGGATTATACTAGTCAGCATTGTTTGTCAAGTTGACACAGCTTAAAGTCATTCAAGGAAGACCTGGTCAAAGGGGTAACTCAGACCAGATTGGTCCATGGTCATATCTGTCAGAGACTGGCTTGACTGATGATTGATGTGAGAAAGCCTGGCCCACTGTGGGTGATATCACCAATAGGCAGGTGGTCCTAGACTGTATGAAAAAGTTCAACAAAATGATCCTGGAGCAAGCTCACGAGAGATCCAAATACAGTGTTCCTGCATGGTTCCTGCCTCTAGGTTTTTGCCATGAGTTCCTGTCCTGAATTGCCTCAACCTGGAAGTATAATATAAATGATGAACCTTTTCTTCTCTGCATTACTTTGGTTGCGTATTTTATTACAGCGTTTTGCAACAGAAAAGCAATGAGAACATAAATTGGTACCAGAAGAAGTAGGGGGATGCTATGAACTTTGGCCTACCTTGTTGACTTGACAGTGTTTATTTATTTGTCGTTTTTGTTGTTGCTGTTGTTGTTGTTGATGATGATGATTAGAAATTTGAACTGGAAAGGGCATTGTATACTCAGAGTTTACTGGTTTGCTCTCTAAGACCTTGTTTGAGGAAAAAAAAATGCAGCCTTGTAGGCCTGTCTTATGAAGTTTCAAAGTATTTTACCACAGCAATAGGGAGCAGGTTAAGAGATTTTGGATGGTACAATCCCCCCAAATGTTTAAAGTATGTTTAAAGAAAAGACTTAGCAATCATGGTATACATATCTGGCTTCTCTTAACTGCTCTGGTCAAAATTCTATTTGTACTCTGATGGTTACCAGCAGTTACTTGAATTCCTATTTCCAGGTTCAAGAAAACTCCCATGCAAGAATTTGTATCAAGAAGTTTATGGTCACATTGTCCTGCCTTTCCCATCAGCTCAGCAATTCTCAGAGGATTTATAAGTCAGAAGCCAGCAGAATCTGGCCCTTGACTTGTCATTCATGACAAAACGTATTATCTTTTAGAAAATTAAACCTCAGAGAATAGTTTGAGTATAGAAGGTAGAGAAGGATAATTCATGAATCTGCTTTATTATGATAAAATGTAGAAAGAACTTTTATATAAAGACATTGTTCAGGAACCCTCTTGTGTAAAGACATTGCTCATGAATTGTTTTGTATAAAGTCATTGTTCAGGTATTGTTTTGCATAAAAAGGTCGTTCAGGAATTGTTTTATATAAAGACGTTGTTCACGAAGCACCACCACCACCATCCCTTCATAGTAGGGCATCAGCCACAAGTTTAGAGCTTCCTGCCTTTAAATTGTCCTAGCCTGTGATGACATAAAAATAATTGACTCAAGGAAAATGTGTGTGTGTGTGTGTGTGTGTGTGTGTGTGCATTTGAGCATTTGAAAAATTCTGTTGCCAGTGTGACCTAAGTTAAAGCTACTTAACCTCTCTGACCCTCAAGTACTAACCCAGCCAACATTTTTGGTACAATTATTCTTTCTCATGGTAGTTGAGAGCACTGTCAAGATCCTTAAAATATCGAAATGCCTAGTCATAACCAAGTTTTCAGGAGGTCTTGGGTCTCAGTTTTTCCACTCTCTTTGAGGGACTAAGATATGTGGTCATAGTGCCTAATGGGAAAACCTGGTTGTATTGTTAAAATAATAAAATTAAATTTCAATGTCAATGAGCCCTGTAAATTCAAAGAGACATTTTCAAAGGGGAACATGGATTTCTTTCCATGGGGTTATTCTTCTTGGCAATAGCATCACCTGCGGTGATGGCTCTGCCTTGCTCCCTGCCAGGACGGTGGGAGAGAGAGAGACAAACACAGATGAGTGTTCTCAGTGCGGAGTCATGTCCCTGATGTCAGACCTGTCGTAGCCATGGCACCAAAGACGACCTGTTGGGAAAACAACTCTGGTTTCCCAAAGGGCCCAGCAAAGCTCCCAGCTCCCATTCTTGTCGTATCCTGCTACCCAGGTGCATGAGAGGCTAAGAGATGACCCTCTCCTCACAGCTATGGCTGACCACGAGTATAACCCAAGCATTTCCTAAGATTATTCCTTTGGTAAAGTTAGGGTCTTCAACGTGTACTCAAATGATGTGGCTTGGCTAATGCTATAAAGCTGATTGACACTTTTTAAGAAACCCATTTGACATGTGACAGGCCAAGAGTATCAGAGGGTTTCATTCTATTATTCAGGGTCTTTGCTATAAATATTCAAAGAGAAGTGTCTAGGAGAGATTAAACTTCTGATAAGTATTCAATAGGACAGAGAATAAAAATTAACCTTTTGTATAAAAGATTAACCTTTTGTATATGATAAAATTTTAATATGCAGTATAAAATTGGTAGCAAAGGCATTTACATAGGGCAGAAGTATAGGGTGAATGTGTGCATCAAAATGATTATATGGACTCTAAGTTATATTAAAAAGTACAAAAGATGAAGGAATCTTACTACTTAAAGTGACATAAAAGAAAGAAAATGTAGCTAACAAGAATATTACTTCAACTAGAAAGAAATCTTTCTAGTAGAAATTAAAACAAAATATAGTTTACATAATGTAACTAATTTTAATTTTTCTAAAGTTCTTTAAGTATTATAGCATTTTGGATTTTAAGAGGGAATACTTTTGTTCATTTTTCACTATTTGGACATTTACTAATCCTAAAATGTTGGACTTGGTGAATAGAATCGAAACCTAAGCTTCTGACAATTCTTCTCTTATAAACTGATGAATTGACTCCTTCTGTAAGCACTAACAGAGCAAAACAGCAGGCGCAGAACCTCTGTTTCCACAAAACATGCTTCCCAATAGAAAGAGCAAGAAAAACAATATACCAGGCTGATGAATAGAACTAGTTATATGTAGTTGTGAGGTGTATAGTGGTGAATGGTTTTAAAATGAGTGTTATTGAAGCCATACTCATTTCAGAGTAGACAGGAGAGGACTCTGGATGTGTCTGGGGAAGACTTGAACTATGAAGTGTTACACAGTGGGAACAGTATGTTCTGACATGGAAGAGACATGTGAGGGAAGCTGCGTGTTTGGGGATTGATGGGCATGATGAAAGGGGGGGGGGGTTGCGTCTCTGGAAGGAAACGGTCCACTACTCAGAAAGAAAGGAAGTCTTTACAGGGCCTTGGGCCGATGATCAGCATCACCTTGCCTTTCACTAGAAGCATTTTTGCTGCTGTGTTGAGGACCAGTTGATATAAATAAGTATAGATACATTGCAACCCAATAGGAAACTACTGTGGTAATTGAAGAGAGACATAGACTGTAATCATGGTAGTAATGGAAGAGGTGAGAATTTATGAGCTAGAAATATTCTCTGATGTACCTTATAATATAACTAATAAGAGATAAAGGGGAAGTGGAGGGACAGAGAGAGGCAGGGAAAGTAGGAATGGGAGAATGAGGAGGAGGAGGAGGAAGAAGAAGAAGAGGAGGAGGAGGAAAGGAGGAGACAAGAATATAACTGGAAAAAATAAAGTAACCATTTTTTTAATATGGAAGGTTATTTGCTTTCATAGAATTTGGGCTGGAATCTGCTAATTTTGAAGTATTCATTCAAATGGAAATATTTACAAGTAAAATTCTCTCTCATGTATATCATATTCCAATTATTTATTAAGGTAAAGGTCTCTAATAAAGACAAAGCCGTAAAGATCTGTGAGTTCTTCTAGGGCATATACGTCAACTAAGGTTGAAAGTGATCTGAAGCTGAAGTCTAAGGGCTTTCCATTATTTACCATTTGGGAATGGCTGAACCCTGCAAGGGGGACTGCTGAGTACCTTGAAACAGGACTGAGACTGTTTCAAGGAGTAGGCAGGAGTAGGCTGACAAATGCTGTCGATAGGCATGTGTTCTGCATTGAAATATGTCTCACAAAAAGCATTCTGAAAGCTCCAAGTATGTCAGTGTGTGTGTGGGTGGGGTGGGGAAGGAGGCGTCTAAAGAAAGCTTGTAGATCTCATGCTGAGTAAGGTGGAACCCTCATCTAACACGACTGAAATTTCTATAAGATAAACTGGTGGCAGCAGAGACGGGCAGATTGACATGACAGAAGGAAAGCTAACCTGGTGGCAGCAGAGACGGGCAGACTGACATGACAGAAGGAAAGCAGAGGTTTGGATTCTTCGCTTTGCAGCCCAAGTATGCTCTGGTAGAGGCTATTGGAAGGTTACAGAAGCTAGGAAGAGGCAGATGTGTAACAGTGTGATCATAGTCTTCCGGTCCTCTCTCTGTCTGTGGTTTGCTGTCATAGCAACCCCCCCCCCCAAAAAAAAAAAAATACAGCAGCTGAATGATGCATATAGGTGACAGGCACAGTGTTATTTTTATTTTCTTAGACTAGATTTTTGAAGCTCTGTGAATTTTTCACAAATTAATTCCTGAATTGATGTAACTCTCCTAAATGTTGATTCAACTGCTTAACATTTCACTAAGAAATACAAGACATGCTGTGGCAGTTAAATCTTTCCCTTTCCTGTTGGTACCTCAGAGAACATTTACCTTTCTGGCAAATTCTCAGTGACGTTATGCTAATCTCTCTGGTGATAAGGGTTGCATCAATACTTGTCCTTCAGGTAATAAAAGTTTACCCCTCCAGCAGTGGCCATCAGTGTGTATATAGATTTCATTATGGTGTACTTATCAAAACCTCAGACATGATGGGATATCATTATCCATGCAGTCACAGTTCTGTATTATGGAATTATTTTTAAGTGATGATATAAATGTTTTAAGAGGATTAAAAAAAATAAATGCCATAAACTCTTAAATTGGTAGAATTTAAAATATGTTCTATCTAGGCTGCTCCAGTTATTTTTTTGTTTTTTGTTTTTTGTTTTTGTTTTTTGTTTTTTCGAGACAGGGTTTCTCTGTGTATCCCTGGCTGTCCTGGAACTCACTTTGTAGACCAGGATGGCCTTGAACTCTGAAATCTGCCTGCCTCTGCCTCCCAAGTGCTGGGATTAAAGGCATGCGCCACCACTGCCCAGCTGCTGCTCCAGTTATTGAATATCAGAAATTATACATATATGTACACACAAACAAACAAAAATGAAATATCCAAAATCAAAACAGTAGTAAACCAATCCAAAATTCATAGCAGGCAAGCAAAAGGAAAAACCAAACCAAGCCAAATAAAAAACAAAACAACAACAACAACAATAAACCCAATAAAGCAAACCAAGGAGAAACAAATGCACGCAGAAAACATGGAGTCTGTTTTGTGCTGACCAGCTGCTGCCCTGGGACTTTGTTGGTGCTCCATTAGAGAAAACTCATTTTCTACCTCCTACTCAGGAACAATTACAAATAGGTTCGTTGTTAGTGGAGACAAAGTCATAGTACCTTTGTCTTCTTCTCAGTGCTAGATCCTGTATGGATTGGTCTTGGTCACCTGTTGCCTGGGCTGGCACAGTCTCTGTAGTTCATACTAGTTCAAAGTGTGGACATTAGCATATGGAACCCAACAGTGAGGATAGAAAAATGGGCGTCTTTGATGAAGAGAATCATGAATTTATTTAAGTTTTCTGTTGGATTCAAATCTCTATGTAGAGTTGGCATTTCCAATAAAAATTCAGAGTTTTGGCCCAAAAATAGAGATTTGAAAGTTAATTAAAGTGTTGTTTATGATAAATACCTGAAAGCAAGGTGTCTGGCAGCAATCTAATATTGTCTTCATTACTGAAATACAATAGCTTATAATATCAACTTACAATACTACATCTTATAACATTAGATTATATTCTAGAGGTTCTCATCTACAATTGATTAGCCTCATTGATTCAAGACTGTGGCATAGTTCACTATCTTGGTTGGGATGTGTGTTGAAGCAACATCAGTAGCCAGGAATCAGTGTTGGGAGAACATGCTAGCACTCTATAATCCTTTTGGCAGATGTATTATTTACTTTGTTATTGCTGTTGTTGCTCTGATGAAAATATGACTAAAATCAATCTATTGAAAAAAGAGTTTATTTTGACTTAATGGTTCTAAAAGGTTAGAGTCTGAAGTTGTATGGGAGGCATCACAGCAGATTACAGAGGCTGGAAGTTGACTGGTGACAACTGTACCCATAGAGAAGAAGCAGAGGGTCAGGAAGTGGGGAAAGTCTATAAAGTTTCAGAGTCTTTCTCCATACTTCCTTCCTCATGGCTGCACTTTTTAAAGATTCTACAACCACCCATAACAGCAATATCAATGGGACACCCAGAGTTTACATGTGTATGCCTGTGGATCACTTTTCTCATTCAAACCACAACTAAGAATACAGGGTACAACCTTTGTGATCTAAGCCCTTCCCAGAATGATGTTCTTAAGTGGTTGCAGGGTCTCTAAATAGCACCCACCCCTTAGCATGTAGACCTTTATGGGCATTTGAGTCCTAATATGCCAGAGGATGAAGAGGAATCCAGAAAAGCACAAATTAGAACCTGATATCACCCAACGGTATGGGGATGACTATGTTTGTGATCAATGCAGCTATGTTCTTTTACTATAGTTATATCACTTGAAAGCCACAATCCACTTATAGAAAAATACATAGGTGATACCTATGTCACTCAAAGGTCTCACACCAAGTAGAATCACAAATATAAAAAGGAGAAGAGAAATTGGCACATATTTAGTCTTTGTTGGTAGTTGATTTTATTTGGTTCTGATTTTCGAATGGTCTTGCTTTCTAACCTTGGTTGCTGAGACAAAATGCCTGACAGGCCACAACGGAAATGGAGAAAGAGTTGAACTTGGTTCACAGTGTGAGAGGCATAGTGCAGCCTGTGTGGGGAGGCACGGTGGCATCAAGACCATCTCTCTTCTGGCATGGCAGGAGATACGCTGTGTCTTGGTAGATTAAGATGCTGTGAATGCTGACTCTCAGCTGATTTTCTCCTTTGACATTTGGGAAGGTGAGACGCTCAGCGAAGCTCTAAGTAGCCCAGTTAATCCTCTCTCTGATTGCTCTCACACAGATACCCAAAGCTGGGCCTCACTAATGCCTTGGATATTTTCCAGTCCAATCAAACTGACAGTAGAGACTAAATACGACTGTTATCTAATCTAGGGTTCATGTGTCTGTCTTTTTTGTTGTTGTTGTTCAGACAATGGCCTGGAGGCCACCAGAATTTGCTCTACCAAGCATGTATAGTTTTTAAGTTAGAGCTAAATCTGCACAATTAAGTCAGGCATTTTCTCCCATTCTAAGTATCATCGCTGCTCCATACTACCCTACCTCTCAGCAAAGAGAAAAGTAATACTCTGAATATTTCACAGGCAACACTGAACAGAATAATAAAATCTGCAGTAACTATTTTATAGAAGATGAAAGTTCTTTGTATGGCTATCTCTTAGATTGTACTTAATAAAAGCCAATGTCATAAAACTGGACTATGGTTCATGTCATAAAAGTGACCCTTATGAACTAATTTTGAATAATTTTATATGTATTTAATGTTCCCTTAGTAGAGCCGTTTTGTTCTAAAGCGTATCTGAGAAAGTCTATTGGCCACTGATTTTTTTTCTCACATGGCTAAGTCTCATGACCTTGCCTTGCTAACCCCATAATGGAAACTATTTAAAGGTTGTCTCTAAGAACTATGGACTTCTCCACTACTTTTTTTTTGTCTGTAGTTTATGACATATAACGAGGTAAGCTATCACAAATGGTTGCTTAATCAATGAACCATCAATTAAAAATGAGTCAAATAGCATTTGTGGGTGATCCAAAAGGAGCATCACACTACACATTTATGATAATAATTAGAAAAAAAGCGGGGCTGGAGAGGTGGCTCAGTGGTTAAGAGCACTGACTGCTCTTCCGAAGGTCCTGAGTTCAAATCCCAGCAACCACACGGTGGCTCACAACCATCCGTAATGAGATCTGACGCCTTCTTCTGGTGCATCTAAAGACAGCTACAGTGTACTTACATATACTAATAAATCAATCTTTTAAAAAATCTTTTAAAAAATTAGGAAAAAAAAAAAAAGGAACCGCATTCTCTCTGTATTCGAGCCTGAGCTCACTCACCAGGTATTTGAATATAGCAGTTAGCTTTCTCATTTCTGTGGGGAACAGTCCCGACAGAAACAACTTGTGAAAGCAGTTTATTCTGGCTTGTGACATAGGCAAGCTAAGTCCATCCTGGATTTCAGCAATAGAATTTTTGGAGGATACAAACATCCGGACCATAGCACCTGGTTGCCATACATTTTAAATGGCCTTGTAGATACACATTTAAAGTGACACAATTTTCTGCCCAAGACCAATGAGAAAATATAGTGGAAGTCAAAATCTCACCTACCAAGTTAGCAAACGATTTCATCATTTCAGCTGTCTTTTGTATTGTTGCCTTCTGTACTCTTTACAGGTGTCATGTACCAGCTCCAGTATGTTCCCTTCCCTCAGTAGATATACCCTGTGGAACTCCGTATTCTATCCTTCACCAAGAGTTTCTGGAGCATTGTATAGTTGCCTAAAATTGAAATTCATATGTATTTTCCATTAATTTCCGTAGTGTTTTTGTCTCCCTAACTAGAACACACATTCCATGAAGAGTAAAAAATTCTTTTATTCAATAAAATAGCCCCACTTATTAGAAGTATATAGAGCTCATTGTACATAGACAATAAAGATTTTGTTGGGAGGTGGTCATTATATGTGAACTTAGGAAACAGTGAAGAGTGAAAAGATCTGGCTATGTTTTCTTTGTCACTTATTTTCTTTCCCAGTGTTTTATCCATTTGGGTACACACAGCCTCAGATACCTGAACTATGGCTGACCCTCTGACTTTACCTAAAATGAACATCTAACATACAAATTTTGCTTCTCTGTGTGTTTTCCCTGAAGAAGAACGTGTCTCTGATGAGTCAGGAAGATTAGTTTTCTTCTCAAAAATAAGATTAATGTTTAGTGACATGATTTTGATTACCATATGCCTTACATTTCTATTTAACTTTCCGAATTTCCCTTTCAGCCACAATTTCTCACAGAAACAAAATTTTAGAGTTGGGATAGCATCTTGGAAGTCACCCAAGGTCTGATTTTACAAATGAGGAAATAGAGGGTTGTGCGAGAGAGACAAGTGGAGGGAGTAAATGACGGAGGGAGGGAGGGAGGGGTTAAGGGAAGGATGAGAGAGAAACTGGCCTGATCTCCGTTATCCTTGTTCTCCACAAGCTACAAGTTATGAAAATAAAAGGCAGTTTTCCCCTATTTTATGCTTTCTTATTCGAAACGTGCCTACATGCTTATACTGTACTGTAATCATATCAAGCTCCCACTCCCTCCAATTTCCACTCCCCGCAACACATCACTCTTTTAACTTCATGTTCCTTTTTAAAGTAACCCACTGAGTCCAACTAGCATGGATGTATGAATTGGAAGGGAGATCATCTACTGGGCCAGAGAATGGGTAGCCTACCAGCAGTCATACCCCCCCGAAGAAGAGTGCCCACCGCGTGCCTACCGCGTGGTTAATCAGCAAATGACTGATTGGAAGGGACACACACTTTTGTACGGATTGTCCCTACACTTCCTGGTATTTCACACAGTCACACAACCAGGATGCGTGATTGCATTTGTTTCCAAATAAGAAAAAAAAATTAAGAAGAAAAGGAGACAGGGTTTTGAATGAAAACATTTCAGCTATAATGCTACCATGGGCTCTTTTTCTCTCCAAATCACTAATAACCAGATTCTAATTACTTGTCTTTTCCATATGGAAGTATTGTAATGATTTGTCAGAGAGATAGAGAGAGAGAGAGAGAGAGAGAGAGAGAGAGAAAGAGAGAGAGAGAGAGAGAGAGAGAGGAGAGAGAGGAGAGAGAGAATGAATATGATGTAATTTCCAGGAACCAATATTGTGGAGGCTTGAAATATGGTGATTAATATGACATAGATTTGTGAGAAATGGAGCAACACAGCTCTGGAAGGAGATAAATCAGGAAGAGAAACCACTATTATTTGCCTAAATTATAATTATTTTATGTTATTGAGTATGTATCATGGTCATGCATTTGCAGAAAGAGGCTTCTTTTTAAAAATATTAGCATCTTCCTTGGGGAAGACCAACCGCCTCTTCTGAGTTGTCCACACCGTTGAGGTTTCATGGGCTTTTCTCTGTTTACTTTGGCATGCCCATTGTGGTCCTTGTTCAGCTCATGTTTGAGAACTCAGGCTGATGACTTTATGGGTGTAGATTTTGACATTCCTAGAAGACACAGTGTCACAGCTGACTCCCTGTCTCTCTAGCTCTCACAGTTTCCTGCCCCTCTTCTGCAACATCCCCAGCGCCTTAGATGTGTGTGTTTTGTAGATGTGACTACAACTTTGCATTTTCATCGATAGTAGTTTTCCTCCAGTGGTCTCCTTCTGTTGTAGAGAGACGTTTTTTAATACAAGGGGTCAAAACTACATTTAGCTATTGGTAGAGTGACACTTTTAAGGACTGTCATTAGGGATTACACTGGATTGATAAATTAGTGGTTTTAAATCCTCCTCCAAGAACCAGAATTCTCTAGTACTAACTAGTTAGGTAGATTTCCAACACCAGGCATGGTTTTTCTCTTATTGAGTAGGCATTAAGTCAAATTAGAGAGCTGTTAGTTACCACCAAGAAAGGCATGTCAGTACGGTATGCTTAGGGTTATCACACTATGCTGGACATTGTTGTGGTTCATAGGTTTTACAGCTAGGTAGGACTATTGAGTGCCTGACTGCTTTGAAATCTTGTATGGTGCCTTTTTTACCATGAAAGCTTTTCTTTAGGAAGAGGGCATTCAGGTGAGTTGAAGCTGAGATGTCTCTGGGTTCTGTTTCTTAAGGGCATGGCATCTTCAGCAACAGGGATTTACTATCCTCCTCTGGGGGATAAGCAAAGGCAACAGCAATAGGCTGTACAATTAGGGGGTCTCTTGGACTGCCAGCAATTCTAAAGAGGGCTTTTTGTCTGGTAGTGGCAATTGGTTGCCCACTGACAAATGGTCAGTTCTGAAAACATCCAAACACATGACATTATAGAGACAGAACAGATTATACTTTGGAATATATATGTATAGTCATATATACAATAACAATATGTAAGTATAGTTCTATATGCAATAGCAATTAGTGGAAAAAAAGAGGCTATACTATTCCTTGCAATCCTGGCCAAAACCCTTGGAGGAGAAGGCACAGAGTCAACAGCACAGGAGTTGGGCAAGTTACAAAATCAAAATAATTGGGCAAAACTTTATACCCTCCACGCGGGCCCCATTGGCCCATGACTACTTGCTCCATGTAGTTGGCACCATCTGATTGGTTGTTCTGGTCATGTGCTCTGTCATCATTTGTCTCTGGGTGTTAGGCAGGCTGTAGGGGTTAGCAGGTATAGAAGCTACTGTTGTACCTGTGTGGGCCATTGTGAGCCACCAGTCAGAGTTTGCTGACTCGTTCCTCCTGTATCATACAGTTAGAGGAGAGCAGGTAATTTATATGTACATATAATCTCAAGGTTATTCAAATACCCTACACACACATCTCTCACACACAGACACATATATCATATATATATATATATATATATATATATATATATATATGCTCATAAAATACACATTCACTTGCATTATGTGACATCTGATCTATGCTTATCTTTCTGCACATATCCTTGCCAATACTTATTTTCTTCATAGTGATCATTATAACTGGGTGAAGTAGAATCTCAATATAGCTTTGACTTGCATTTCCCTGATGACTAAGGATGTAAAACACTTTGTTATGTGTTTAGTCATTTGTAGTTCCTGTGAGAAGTGTCAGTCCAATTCATTTGCTCATTTCTTGGTTTTATTTTGTGTTTTATAGATAAGATCTTGAGATCTTTACATATAATGGATATTAATCTCTGTCAAAGGAACAGATGCAAAGATTTTCTTTGCTGTTTCTCTCATAGCTGCTTTCTTTGCTGACAGTTTCAGTTGTGGCATTCTCTTTGAAATAATCAGATAAACCAAAACAAAGATCCAGCCCATTCAACAACTAGAAAAGGGAAGCAGGAAAGGTGATATAATTTTGAGAAGCAGAAAAAAAAGTTCGCTATGGTAGAGTCAAATCTCAAAATCTAATCTTTAGAACTTTTAGAAATATTAATCTTTTCAATAAAGATGATATTTATAAAAAAAATATAAAATTGCCAAATAAAAAGTCCAGGCTCCTCTTGGCATAAAATTTGGAAAGAGTTTTCTTTACATCTCTCCAGGTGGCTCCCTCATTTTGTTCTCTGAAGGAAAAGACAAAAAATAATACCTCATTAAAACTGGCCCTGTCCCATAGCCACTAATCTCAACAGAAGGAATAGTAATAACATTTCTCCCTTGAGTTCTTTGCATAAACCCTCAATGTAATGAAGGATTGCAGAAGAATTTTAGATTATCTATTAATATATCCAAAACACTATATTTTTTCTTCAGGAAATGCTTTTTGCATTGTCCAAGGTTGATGGCCTTGGGCTTGGAAGGTGTTAACTTGCAAGCTCAAAGGATTTTCTCCATTTCCCTCCCCATCCCCATCTAAATTCAAGGCCCCTGAAGCAATAGAATGCCTGGTCTACCAATCTTGGCATCTCATTTCCATCTATTATATCCAAATATCGTTATACTATGTATCCAAATGCTTTCTGTGTCTGCCAACATTCTGAGGGAAAAAAAAAAGGAAAACATTAATATTGACTGTGGGCTGAGAAAAGGTACAGGAATAGCAGGTCTTCAGTGTCAGAGTGGCCTCTAAGCTTTCTGGGTTCTACCCTGCCTTTTCTACACTTGGGTCTCAACTCTGACCCCCACACAACTTGGTAGGTCCCCACTGTTTGTCACAGTAGCCAGGGCAACAGCAGCCATTGATTCTTGATGAAATCTGCCTCCAGGAAGCTACTGTGTGTTTATTTTGTTCCCGCTCCATAAAGCTACATGATATCAACCGTAACCCTCTCTTAATTACTAAGTCTTCGCCAAGTGTTTATGTACTGAAGCAATATGTAGACAGGGCAGCATTGGTACCAATGGCATTTATTCAGAAATGTCTGCACTGCCTTCCATATGGCTGTATATGTTTTATCTGGCACCAGGGGTATATATGAAATGCTGATTTTCCACATCCTTGCCAATGAGTATATTTCATCGTTGTTAACCACCCTAGCCTGTGAGAAGTAACTTCTACTTGTAGTTATTGGCATTTGACTGCTGATCATATGATGTTAAATAATTTTCACATATGTGTGGTCGTTCTTACGTTTTTCAGAAGCCTACTCACATTCTTTCTCGTGTTTCAGTCAAGTTATTGTCTGTCTGTTGAGTTGTTCATGTGCACTGACCATTAACTTCTTACCACACGTGTGCTTTCAAGTGTTTCTTCCGTTCTCTAGTTTGTGGCTCCACATTGTTGATTTCTCCCTTGACTGATCAGGAGCATCTTTCATTCAATGTTCTCTTTATTTTCGTTTCTGGAACTTTGAAAGTCACAGCTAGTCATCATTACAAGGCCTCCCCTCTTGCTACTAGACTGATGTTTAATGGACGAAATTCCATAATATTAGATGTTAGCTCATTTGGAGTGGTGCTTGTATGTGGTATAATATGAAGCTGAATTCTCTTCTTCTGCATATGGATTTCAACATTATAAATGAAAGTCAAAGGCAACCATAATGAGTGAGTTTATTTATGAGTTCCCTCTTCTACAATATCTATATTTCTGTTATACCTGCCATACCATGCTTTTAGGATAGCTTGGTAATATATTTTGAGAGTGTATGCCTCCAGTTCTGTACTTTTTATTCAAGACTGATTTGATTAATTAGGTGTTTTTCTTTTAAGCATATACAAATGTTATTTTTTTGTCTGCTACTGGAAAACTGATATTGGAATTTTAATTGTGATAACATTGAGTCTGTGTATAATTTAAGGTTGTGAGAAATGTGTAATATTATACTGTCATTCCTTTGGTTCATAAGCACTTCATATCTTTCCATATATTTTTATAAGTTTCTATTTTTAAACATTTTATTTTATTTATAATTAACCTGGAGGCCAGAAGATGGCATCTAATCCTCTATATCTGGATTTACAAGCAGTTCCAATGTAGATTTTGTGAAACCAACCTGGGTTCTAGCCAGAAGTTTATGTACATTTACCCACTGATATATCCATCCTGACTTTATTCTATATTTTATTTCTTACATGAATGCTTCACAGTGTCTGACATTTGGTTTTAGAATTTACTTGATTTTCCTGTGTTGCCCAGTCCGTCATTACCCAGTCATTCTCCCTTGCCCTGGCATCTCCCTTAGGGTTCTGTAATATCAGTTGTAGTGTGTTCTCTTTAATTTGTAATTTGTGTGAACCTTTCCTTTTTCTAATCCAGCTAAAGTTTTATAGATTTTTGTTTCTATTTTGCTAAAAATATTATTAGCTCCATGATTCACAGAATTTTTTATAGACAGAATCCTCCTGCGTAGCCCAGTCAGGCCTTGAACCCGTGGAACTGCTCCTGTCTCATCATAAAGAGGGCTGGCATTAGATATGTGACCCACATACCCACCCTGAGTTACCTCATCCATTTCTTAGTCTCTATTTCATTAATTTCTGCACTGCTATTTATTATATCTTTCCATTTGCAATATTTAGGAAAGATTGAATTTCTGTTTCTCTATTTGAAGAATATATCAAGCTCTCTAATTTGGGATAGTTCTCTGTTTTTGTGGGTGTTTGTTGCTTACCTTGGAACTACATTTGCTACATCCCAAAACTTTAGTATATTTATGTTTGCATTATTTGTCTTAAGATAACTTTAGTTTTTAAATCAACCACTTTAGTGTTTGATGCTCTGCTGCTTGGATTCCATGACTCTAAATTTTTTTTTGAAATTTTTGTTTGACTGAGTATGTAGTTTGTAGCTCATTTCATTGTTGGGATTCCATCCACATGTTACTTCCATTCTGAAAACAGCATCCCACAGTCCTTGGACAGGATGAAGTAGTGTATGGGTCAACAAATGGAGAGCTTGGCCACTTGCTCCTCAAGGTTTGGTTTATTACTTGCAGCCACAGGTGGTGGTCGGTCTATTGATTTGTCCCCTAGGTGTAAATATCTTGGGTCCTTGATCCCTGAGTGTAAATCTGTGTCTTAGGTCCACAAGTGTGAACATGGAGACTGGATTAAAAGGAGCTAGACCCAAGCGTATGTCTGAAAGTCTTACTTAGAAGTGGGGCAGGGATAATAATGAAACTAGTATCCTCTCTCTTCTCTATGTCCAAATGGTATTTCTGTTTATTCCTACCTACAATTGGTAAGCAGTGAGGTAACTGATGTCAAACTGCCTTATTTCCTTTTAAAGTACATCATCTCTTCTTTTCTGTACTAAGGGGCTGAGTTCCTCATCTAACATCTTTAGGTTTGTAGGTGTTAGGTGTACCTGTTTCCGAGCCTGAGTTGGGCTTAAATTCTTCATCAAAGAAGAATGGATCAATATTGCATTGGCCCTGAAGGAACTCACATCATGCTGGGACCCGTTGACATCCTCAGCATCGCTAAGATCAGCTTGGGATTGGGATGAACACAGAATAAGCACCCCAGGATGCCTGGAGCCTTACCGTGGCTTTTACTGGAACTTGGGGTCCAAGACAAAGTCTGAAACATATTTTACTCTCTACTCCTTGGTGTTGTACGGCATTTCCTCCATCCCGAGATACCTGAGTTTGATGGAGAGAACATACATGATGTGAAACCTTTCACACTACCAGTTCCCAGCTCACCTGTCCACTCAGGTGCTGTAGTTTCTCATCTGGTTTCCTCAGCTCTCGGGAAGGGCAAATGTTTATTTGTGCACCAAGCCATTGCTGAAATTGAACACTGACACAGGATGATAGAAATCCCAACATGACACATTTAAGAACCTTCTATGTCTTGGTTCCTACATTTACTGTGTCTGCATCTGCTCCTGGATGCACAATGATCAGAGTTAAGTTCTGTGTTCTGCTGCATATCTTGCAACACCTGCATCTGTTGTTTGAATACTCCTTCCTTAAGCACTCTTTCCTCTTGGTATCCATATGCCATAGTCTGCTGGTATTACATTTGCTTGGCCAACCATTTACCATCAATTTGTTTTCTGGATGCTTTTGTATTACATATCCAAGTGGTCCCTTCATTTCTTCTTTAGCATCTTTTAAAGAGATTCTACATATCCCCCAAGCCCCTGCAGGCTATTCTCATCCTTGTCATTTGATTTAAAACACTTAGCTACATGAATATAGATATGAATGCATAACCACATTTGAAATCACCCCATCTTGAAATGTCAATCTGTGTATTTCATGCTGTGTTACATGTATAGCCTGCAGTCAGTGTGCCTAGAAGGGAAAAGAGGTTTTTAACCACCCTGCCATCTTTCAGCAATTTCCCTGGTTACTTCCCAATAAATGATACTTATGTGACATTTGCTGGCTTCCTGAATTCATCTTTACCTTTATCCAATCAATTTCTTGGGGGTCTCTAGAATGTTCTGCAGTGTCCTAATTGTCAATGATATCCACTACTGATCACAAAATATCACTTAGATCTTTAGGTGGTATTCATATACTCATTTTTAAAAATGGGGTAGGAATTAAAAAAAATCATCTTGAACAGTTTCTCTTTTCAAATGTGGACATGTAAGTCTTGAAGTCCTGAATTGGTTTGGAACTCCATGGCATTAATTCTTCCTTTTAGATGTCTGTTTGATTTCCTCCTCAAAACTATATTTGCCATAGCAGGCCAGAATGGTTGCCTGCAGACTGATCTTCCTAATGTCCTTTTAAAAGGCCCAGTTACTATTGGAAACTGAGGCTCCTATCCTGGACCGATTGAATCAGAAACCTTGGGGGAATGGCCTAAGATGAAATCCTTTGTAAAAGTTCTGGGAACTCTAATGAGGAGCTACACTTTAAACCGACTGCTAAAGAATTCTTCGCCCCTGGGAGGATTCATAACCACAGGCTCATAGGGACAAAAGCAGGGAGGTAAAGGGGCAAGAGAAGAATCAAACCATAGCTAGATTCTTTCAGCCTTTGTAGCAATAGCTACCCCCAACTTGTGCAGGGCCATTTCATCTTTAGGTGCAGTTAAATGCAGGTGCAATTAGCTTTGCAAACCCAGGCAGGCAGGTGATCTGTGGTTCTATTCTCTAAGACTTTTATCATTTTACCATTAGATTATTAGCACATCATATAATTTTATTTTTTTTAAAAAAAAACTCAGTATATATTCATTATCCTCCAGGATTGTTCAGATGTTAACTAAATGATGAAGGCTTTTGTGGTCTCCATCCTTCACTTATATTTATTTCATAAATCCAACCAGACGGTTCTCAAAGAGCTTTAAGCTAAAACTTTTTTAAAAAAAAAACTGTATTTGATTTTGTTTGTGTGTTTGTTTGTGTAGGTCTCTCATTCTGGACATCAAAATCCTTTAAAGCAGAAAGCATGTAATACATGTTTAAGATATGCTTTTTGGCTGGATGAAGAGACAAGCAATTGAAGGGTACATTACCCCTCCTGGCTTATGGTATGCACACATTCACATTTATCTTAGTTTCTAAAATCCATTCTTTCTCTTACTAAACATCAGGTGGATGTGTCTGGTATGGTAGGTCTGTGGTAATCTCTTTTTTTCTCAATCTATATTACCCGTATTCCACCAAGCTTGAGGCAGGGACTTTTTTTTTTTTTATGTTGGCTTTTAATATTTTTCTCTCTTTTTATTAGATATTGTCTTCATATACATTTCAATTGCTATCCCAAAAGTCCCCTATACATCCCCCCGCCATTCTCCCTAACCAATCACTCCCACTTCTTGGCCCTGGCATTCCCCTGTACTGGGGCATATAGGGTTTGCTAGACCAAGGGGCCTCCCTTCCCAATGATGGCCAACTAGGCTATCTTCTGCTACATATGCAGCTAGAGTCACAAGCTCTGGGGGTACTGATTAGCTCATATTGCTGTTCTACCTATAGGGTTGCAGACCCCTTCAGCTCCTTGGGTACTTTCTCTAGCTCCTCCTTTGGGGGCCCTGTGTTCAATCCAATAGATTACTCTGAGAATCCACTTCTGTATTTGCCAGGCAATGGCATAGCCTCACAAGAGACAGCTATGTCAGGGTCCTTTCAGTAAAATCTTGCTGGCATATGCAATAGTGTCTGAGTTTGGTGGATGTTTATGGGATGGATCCCCAGGTAGGGCAGTCTCTGGATGCTCCATCCTTTTGTCTCATCTGCAAACTTTGTCTCTGTGACTCCCTCTATGGGTATTTTGTTCCACATTATAAGGAAGAATGAAGTATCCACACTTTGGTCTTCCTTCTTCTTGAGTTTCATGTGTTTTGCAAATTGTATCTTGGGTATTCTTAGTTTCTAGGCTAATATCCACTTATCAATGAGTGCATATCATGTGAGTTCTTTTGTGATTGGGTTACCTCACTCAGGATGATATCCTCCAGATACATCCATTTGCCCAAGCATTTCATAAATTCATTGTTTTTAATAGCTGAGTAGTACTCCATTGTGTAAATGTACCACATTTTCTGTGTCCATTCCTCTGTTAGAGGGATATCTGGGTTCTTTCCAACTTCTGGCTATTACAAATAAGGCTGCTATGAACATAGTGGAGCATGTGTCTTTATTACAAGTTGGAACATCTACTGGGTATATGCCCAGGAGTG